>NC_067134.1:7081176-7362632 GCF_021347895.1 Acanthochromis polyacanthus | reverse complement strand
TTTTGCATCTTTTGTTCATTTTCAATGTTTCTTTGTGGCTGTTTGTGCCTCCTTGTCACCTTTTTTTTTTTTTTTTTTTTGTTTTTGAATTTTGCATAATTTTCTCATTGTTTTGTGTCACTTTGAGGACATTCTGTGGTTGTTTGTAGTTGTTTTCTCTCTTTTTCTATTTTTTGGTGGTTGCTTTTGTCTCTTTGTGGCTGTTTTGTGTCTCTTTGTGGTTGTTTTGTGTCTCTTAGTGGTTGTTTTGCGGTTGTTTTGTGCCTCTTTGTGGCTGTTTTGTGTCTCTTTGTGGTTGTTTTGTGTCTCTGGTTGTTCTGTGTGTCTTTGTGGTTATTTTGTGTCTCTTTGTGGTTGGTTTGCGGTTGTTTTGTGCCTCTTTGTGTTTTTTTTGTCCCTTTTTGTGGTTGTTTTGTGTCTCTGTGGTCATTTTGAGTCACTTTGTAGTCATTTTCTGCCTCTTTGTGGTTGTTGTGTGTTTCTTTGTGGTTGTTTGTCTCTGTGGTGGTTGTATGTCTTTTTGTGGTTGTTGTGTGTCTCTTTGTCGTCATTTTATGTCTCTTTGTGGTTGTTTTGTAACTTTCTGGTTGTCTTGTGGTTCTTCATGGTGGTTTTTTCATCTTTCTGTGGTAATTTTGTCTATTTTTGTCCATTTTCTATGTTTCTTTGTGGTTGTTTTGTATCTCGTCATCATTTTTGACCTTTTTTCTCATAATTTTGTGTCTCTTTGTGGTCTTTTACCATGCTTTTGTAGTACTTTAATATCGCTGTGGTCATTTTGTGTTTGTCTGTGGTTGTTTTGCTTCTTTTTGGGTGATTTGACTGTTTGTGTTAGCTCCGTGTGTTTTTATTGTTTGTTTCTTTGTGGCCATTTTGTGGTTGTCTGTGGTTCTGTTGTGTGTTTTTGTGGTTGTTTTGTCTGTTTTTATTCATTTTCTTTGTTTCTTTGTGATCGTTTTATGCCTTTTTGTCACCATTTAGCATATTTTTCTCGTTCTTGTGTGTCTGTTTGTGTTTGTGGTCGTTTGGTCTGTTTGTGCTCATTTTCCGTGTCGTTTTGGAGGTTGTTTTGTGTCTCATTTGGTTGTTTGGCATCTTTCTGGAGTAATTTTGTCTCTTTGTGTTAGTTTTTTGTGTTTTTACCATCCCTTTGTGTCTCTGTGTGTCTCCATTTTGTGTTTCTCCATAGTGGTTTTTCATCTTTTCGTGGTCGTTTTGGCTCTTTTGTTCATTTTCTATGTTTTTTTGTGGTTGTTTTGTGCCTCTTTGTCACCATTTTGCACATTCTTGTCATAATATGTTCCAGCCACCTTCTGCAACACACTGTGGATGTGATGATCAGATTTCCAACATTGTGTTTGTTTTCTGATGTTCTCCGTAGAACTGACTGAAGGCAGCAGACTGCAGCGCTGCAGGGTTGTGCATGCAGCACTGCAGCTGCATGTCGCCGCAGTAGAACCCAGTCTGATCGATGGTAACCTCTGGTTCTCTCTCTGCAGCATGTCCCGGACTAGCTCGACCCCGCCCACAGAGCCCAGGCCTCGACCAATCAGAGGACAGCTCTCGGCGGCGCTGGAGGGACAAAGGCAGGAGGATGGTGAGACGCAGTGCTGCTGCCTCATGAATATTAATGAGCCCCCACGGACTGCACAGCCAATCAGGACGTCTGGAAGGCCCCGACCATTCAGAGCACTCATTTAGTCTCTTTAAAGTCCCTTTCTCATCTTCTTGTGATCATTTTGTGTCTCTGTAGTTGTCTTACTTCATTTTTTTGTCTTTTCAACCTAATTTTGTCCCTTTCTGATTGTTTCGAGTCTTTTTCTGATCCTTGTGTTTCTTTACGTCGTCACTTTTAGTTTTTCTGTGGTTCAGCTTTTGTTTGTTGTGCATCTCTTTGTGTTTGTTTTGTGTTTATTTAAGATAATTTTGTCATTTTTGTCTATTTTTACTCATTTTCTGCTTTTTTGTCGTTGTCTTGTGTTATTTTTTGTTTGTTTTGTGTGTCTTTAGCCTCGTTTGATCTCCTTGTAGTCACTTTGTTTTCTTCTTCTCGTCGTCATTTTTTGACTCGTCATTTTTACACCTTTTCTTGGTTGTTTTAGTCTGTTTGTGCTAATTTAGTCTCTTTCTTGTCACTTTGCATGTTATTGTTTGACTTTCCATCATAAAATGAATATAAATGAGAAGAAAAACTATTTATTAATCGATCCACGTTTATTGGGAGCGTATTGATTAAGTGTTTCTAAAAAAGGGACAGTCATAAATACTCCATGGTTTCAGATTCCTAAATCAGATGATGATTATTCCATGACTTTATTCTTTATATTTATTATCTAAACAAACAGATGTGCCGCTTTAAGTCCGTTTGGCTCAGTTCTGGTTCTGGTTTTGGAGAATCGATGTGTTTTAGTGCCACCTGCTGGTCAAACTGGAGAACTGACACCATTGCTTTTCTTCTTTATTCTGTTTCTCACCCTTCCTGCCTTCATTCATGTCTCTTCTCAGAGGTCCAGGGTCTTGGACTTTCTCTCTCAGTCTTGTTTTTCAGTTTGTTTCAAGTTTTCAGTTTGGAGGAGGAAGGTAAACATCGATCGAACCTCTCTAAAATAGATTAGAACCCCCTGAAGTAGAGTTGTAATGCCCACCTGACTAACTAGACTACTGAGGTACTAGAACTCTTCATGCTAAGTAATGAGGCTAAAGGTGACTCTACATAAAGTTTGAACCCAACCAGTCCAGACTAGATCAGAGTCCAGGTAGTTTAATTTTAACTGAGCTGTATCTGGACTTTACCTGGTTTAACGAAGCTTTTTTTCTGTTTGTCAGTCGTCGGCATCCTCAGATGAAGACGAGAGGTTCATCTTGAACAACACGCGACCTCTGACTCCGCTGGTCCTGAACCCTGTCCAGCTCACCTCTTGCTGGGACGTCTTCTCGCCAGCCTACGAGCCGACGGTGGGCATGGAGATGGAGCCGCCGCCTCGACTGCCGACGCCAGAGGAGAGGATGAGGCAGCAGGCGAAGGCGGTCGCTGCTGATGTTGTCCCCATCAACGTAACGGGTACAGCTGGACTTCAAAGCTCCGACTCAAGATTAAACTCAGAATTCAAGATTAAAGTTGGATTCAACTTTAAACTTGACATGGAACTCTCAGTTCATACTCAACCCAACTTGAGATTTGATCCAGGCTTTTAATATAACTTTAAATTAAGACTGAATTTGGACTTGGACATGACTTTCAACTGAGATTTGACTTTGGTTTAAGATGTGAATCTGACTCAGGATTAATCTCAGACATAAAACCTGCTGCAAAACTGAGACTTGATTACGACTCGTTATCTCTACTTGAACCTGAATTCAGGGCTCATACTTTGGGCTCAAGACAAGCTTGAGTTTTGATCCAAAACTGGGGTTTAACTCGTACTTCTGAATCATCTTGACCTACACTTTGACTTGGTTTGTGACTTGCGGTAAACTGGGATTTGACCTGGACTTGGGACAATACTTGAAACTAAACTTGAATCTGGAACAAGACTTGGATCTGAGCTTTAACTCAGACTTTTACCTTCAAACTCGACCCTAGCATTTGACTCAACTCAATTCCAAGGCTAAACTTAGAGCTGGATTTAGAACTTGTCATGGCTCAGTTGCTCATGCTGTATTTTCATCTGTTTACAATTCAGGTGAGAGTTTTGATCGTCAGGCCAGTTTTCGAAGAACTCTTTCCAACGCTGACTCGCTAACCAGGCGACCCCGCAACCTCAACCGCCGAAAGACGGTTACTGGGATACCAAATGATGTCAGCCCCAAAACTTCAGTCTCTACGGTTCTTCCCGGTCAGTTCTCCACCGTGGGTCGACCTGCTTCCGCCTCCTGCAGCTCCTCCAACCAATCAGAGGCCACAGAGGTGGAGGAGAATGGAGGAATCCGGAAGGACGGACAGTCGAGGAGGATCCGAGCCCCTCGAGGAGAGGGGATGTCCAGCCTCATGGCCTCCCTTACTTCCTCCCCCCGTGTCCAAAACCACTCCTCGGAGTTCCACAGTCTCCCCCGTCCAGCAACCAACTCCTCTCTGAACTCTGAGGCCAGCTGTACCAGCGCCTCCTACAGGATGCTCAGCGCCTCCTCGTCCTGCTACCAGGTCAGTGAAGTGGAATTCAGTAAAGTTGATTGAAATAAAAAATGACAAAAGTTCACTTACTGTTGTTCTTCTCGTCTCCAGTCACAAGATCTCCAGGGTTTCCCCAGCGACCTCCAGCCCCTGCTGCCATTTGACTCCACAGCCAGAGTCTTGCCGCAGTCTCCTTTCTCCTCTTCGTCCATCCACGGTTCGCCCCCAACATCAGAGTGGTCTTACTCAAGAAATAAGCCCCTGAATGAGGGTCCTTCCTCCACCCACTACCTCTCCTGCTCCTCCATCACTGATTCAGAGTCTCAGTTTAGCTACCAGGCTCTGGATGAGCAGACCCAGACCCACCAGAGCACTCAGCATTTCTACGATTGTGACTCTTACAGTGGGGACAGATGGAGCCACCAGCCCCTGTCCCCCAGCTCCAGTGTCCACAGCAGTGCTGTCCAGGACACAACATGTGTTTCTGAGAAAGTGGAACTGCAACCCCCTGCTCTCTCTCGTCGCTCCACCCCCTCTTGCACTGACAGCAACTCCTTGTGCTCTGAGAAGATGACCTCCTCTCCCTCGCTAAGCCGAGAGAAAAGGAGGTCCAGCACTTCTTCCTCCACCTCCTACTATCGCACTGCCACCCGCAGCATTTCCCTCCGCAAGTCCAAGCGACCACCTCCTCCGCCGCTACGCTCGGACTCTCTGAGACGACGATCTGGTCGGAGCAAACCCTCCCGCTATTCGACCAGTCCCCGCCTGGAGCACACCACCAAGTGCAAGTCATCTTCCCAGACCTACCACGATCCCTGGGTGCCCCGGATCAAAAGACGCCAGAGTGGATTGAACTGTGGGACCGTCACAACCTTTGAACCTCTAAGTCCAGACTGCCAGGCATCTGCTGAGTCTCCTACTCCTGATCACCAACCAACCACCCCGGACCACCCTCCTGTCCGCACCCCGGCATCTCCACATTCAGGAGAGGGAGGCCTCAGACTTACTCTCAATCCCCAACCTGCTGGCTCCTCTGTGTCTGGGCTCCAGCGCCTCGCTTCGCCCTCCAGTGGTTACTCCAGCCAGTCCAACACCCCAACTCCTGGCACTCCACTGTCTTCCCCCCTCACCCCTTCCTCCCCTCTCACAGCCAGTCCTGGAGCCTTTTCCCTCCCCCCAACCTCCCCTTTCTCCACTTCATCCTCTGTCCCCCTTTCACCCGTCGCCTCCTCCTTGCCCAGGACAAGGTCTCGGGCCGATGGGAAGCCGAAGCCACTGGTGCCAGAAAGGAAGTCATCACTCCTGTCCTCCTTGTCGTCCTCCTTTTCCTCCACCTCCTCCCTCTCATCCTGCACCTCCTTAGAGTCTTCGGCCAAACTTCCTCTCCTGCCGCCTCCTCCTCCTCCTCCTCCTCCTCCTACTCCTCTGCCAGAATCGTCCTCCTCTTTGCCTCTTGCTCCTCCTCTTCTCACCAAACTCTCTGTAGCTCCTCCTCCACTTTCATCTCTTCCTCCTCCTCCTACTCTTCCTCCTCCCCCTCCTCCTCCTCCTCTACCTCCTTTCTCCCGACCTCCTCCTCCCCCTACTCCTTTGCTGTGAGACACAGCAGCTACCCTCCTCCTCCAGCTTCTCCACCTCCTCCACCATCTTTAGAACTCCCAGACATGCCAATCGCTGACCTTCCTCCTCCACCGCCACCTCCTCCGCTTCCTCCTCTCTCTATGCCCTCTGCCTCCCCCCTCCCCTCTCTAAATGCTTGTGCTAAAGTGGCCACGCCTCCCTGCCCTCTGGTCACCGCCAAAGCTCTGCAGGGCGTCAAGCTTCGCTCTGTGAAGAACCTGGATGCCCTGCAGGCCAATGCTGCATCTTCTGATGGTGCAGTCCAAACCCATGCTGACATGTCATCAGCTAATTCTAACCATGCTAATGCTAACCAGGACCAACCATCTGCTATGTCCGATAAAGTAAATCGTGATTGCCTGGCCAACACCGATGTGGGACTTGCTGGACCGGGATCACAACATGCTTTCTGTGATGTAGCTCCCAATGAAGCTAACATATCTAGTGCGTTAATGGGTAATGCTAGCCCTAAAGACCCAGCCGATGCTGACGCAAAGCACCCGGAACTCAAATCAAATCACAATGATTACAGACAAGCAGGAAGTGAGATGGCAACACCCAACAGTGAGTCAGCTTATTCTCATCTTCAGAACTTAAAAGGCATTATTTGTAGCCCTGCTAATCAGAGAAGCTCTGGGCCTCAGACAAGCAGTGATGAAACTCCTCAAAACATCCAGTCTGATGAACGGGAAGTGAAGACTCACACATGTATGCTACACATACGAAATACACATACGTAAGCAATCAAGTCATCAGTCCTGACAGTCCTTGGGTAAAAATGCCTGATGATGAAAATCACATTGACACAATTATCCAACATGCGCATTTACAACAGCAGGTAAAAGATACAGTGCTAACAGATGCTAAGCTAACAGAGCATGCAGAGACACATAGAGTAAGCAAAACGGTACCATCAGTAGAGAAAAATGACAAGATCAAATCTCGAATGCAGAATCTTGGTGCTGCTGATCTGGCCTACGCTGATATGAAAACCATTAACAGTAACTTCAGGACAAGCAGCCCCAAGAAGCTCTGCTCACCAGAGAAGCCAGTTCCACCAAAGAAGCCTGATCTTTGTATCCTGGGTGTCATGGGTTCCCCCAAGACCAGGCGAGGACAAAGTGGAGGAAAGAGCAGGGAAAAAGTTTCAGCTCTTTCTTCGGAGCCCCCTGTGGACTCATTGGACATTTGTTTGCATACACATGTGACCCATGATGCACCTTCACCGAAGCACTCCACGTGCACCGCTGACAACTCGGTGAGGCCTGCACATTTGATGGATGCAACAACTGCAGACATTGCCACACTTTCACCTGCCAGCTCCCCTCAATGGCAGAAACCACCAATTTTGCACAAGAAGCCAGATCTCTTATTGACCTCACCCCAAACAACCGAACCTCTCTTTGCATCTAAGAATAAAAAAAGGGCCTTCAAAGGAACCTCCAAGACCAGTAGTATTTCACAGACTCAGACCACCACAGGGACCAGTAGCACCCTAGAAATAGTGGGCACCGCTGGGTCCATGGGCACCGCTGGGTCCATGGGCACTGCTGGGATCATGAGCACCACTGAGTCCATGTGCACTTCTGGGTCCATGGGCCCCTCGGGGATCATGGGCACTTCTGGGTCCATGGGTACCTCGGGAATGATAGGCACATTGGGAATCATTGGTACCATGGGGATGATGGGCACCTCGGAAATCATGGCTACTACAGGGGCCAGAAACACTGAGACCAGTAGCACCTTCAAAACCATCTATGGAACCCATCACCCATCAGGGATTATAGGTCATGGTACCTACAGCAGCTTGGGGAGCTCAGGGTCCCATGCAGCTGCTTACACCTGGACAGGGGGCTCCCAAACTGGGGTAACGAGGATCACCAAGACAAGACTTTATCAGGGTGATGAGAAAACATTTCAAAGGAGGATGATGAGGTCATCACTGGCTGAAGATGATGAGGAAGATGAGAAGGAAAGGGCATTAGAGAGAGGGATGAAGGCAATGATGATGATGACGGCATCATCCAGTACAAAGATAAAAGACAAAGCAAGGAAGAGGAGAAAGAGGAGACCAGGCAGGCAACTGCTGATGATGTCATCAACAATGGCACCCTCTCCCTCATCATCATCCTCATCATCATCGTCGTCGTCCTCTTCGTCCTCATCTGGAGATGAACGAGACGTGACAAAAGACAGGATAATGCAAGCGATTCAGAAGAGAGCAACGAAAATGTGCGATCAAGAGACGAGTGACTCTGAAAGCTCCTGCGTTCTGATTGGTCAGAGCAGGTACTCGCTCAGCAGCGCACTGTCCACTGACAGCCTGCGGGGGGAGCTGTCACTTCCAGACCTCCTGATCCAGGAACCAGATGAGGGAGAGGTGGAGCGAGGAAATGAAGAAACCCAGAGGAAAGGGAAGCAGACAAAGGAGGGCAGTGGATCTTCAGATGGCAAGTCGGGTTAGTAGTAGCTCTGGAACTGGTTCTGTTGTCTGGAACCAGGTAGAACCACCAAGTGAACCGGCCAGCATTTTAGAATCGTTACCACTGGCTTTCAAAAAAATAAAAAATAATAAAAGATAAGACAGTTGATAATGGAGCTCCAAAAGGCCAATTCATGCTTTCCACAAGCATACCTGAGACATAAATTTGGTCATCCTCACCTCAGTGCTTCACTCTAGTTGGTGACTGTTGTTGTGTTTAGTGTTGTTGTTTTTTAAGTGTTCAACATAACAAGCAACATGTAACTGTAGCAGACCGACGTCCACATATTGTAGACCGAATAGGATGTTTACTGTTTGCTTCAAGAGTCCACAGTGGTCCATGAGCAGTGACTTGAACGCATGGCAGGCATAGATGACTACATGAATAATATTACGTTTGTTTTCCACTGCAATATGTTGTAGACCAAAGACTTTATCCAGCAACTATTTGTTGTTGTTTTGTTGTTGATTAAGAGCAGACTTGTACTTAAGCACTATTTACAGCCTGAGTTTGGCACCTTTTCCATGGGGGTCAAGATGTTTATGCAGGTGTTTTCTGTAGCTGTACCTTAAAAGTACCAGCTGTCCTTAAACTGGGCTCCTCTGCTGCCTTCAGGGCCACCGTGATAAATGTCAGTAGGCCTGATGTATTTGCAGGTGTGTGATAAAGTAGGCCAAGTTTCTGCTCAAACAAGCTGTAAGAGGAAATAAGATATCCAGCATGGTCCAGTTGAGTCAGAAAGCTGCTGAATAAGAGCTTATATTCCTGCTATAAATGGTCTGTGGACTAAAAATCAGTTTAAGAATGTATTATACACGCTGACTTCACAGTCTGGTACTAGATTTGGAAAGAAGTGCTAGTTTAATCACCTCTCTGACTCCATTTGAGGACAATTTAAGACAAATACTTCAATTGTTGAAATGACAGTGATCAATCTTCAGTTTTCTCTTTGGTTGTTTCCCAGCCGAGCTGTTCATCAATGTGTCGGCAGATCAGATGTTCGTCCCCGTTCGGCCCCGAACCACAGAGGATCTATTCGCTGTCATCCACAGGTAGAAACACACAAATATTAACGGACACTGTTACTGAACCAAACCTTAAAACACATCCTCACATGTCTGCTTGGTTCCTCTGTCTGTGGAGCAGTGCAGTATGGGAAGGAACGGCGTGAAAGCTCTGCTAGTTGGGGTTTGGCTGCAGGTAAAGCTGTAAATGAAGTTGTAGCAAGTGGAGTTTAAGTCCTTCACCAGTATCCTTGGTTTTCTCCTCTTAGATCTAGAATCTGTCCCCGGTTTATTGTAGCCTAGATGGAAGATTCTGGTCTTTAAATGTTCCCCAACGAGCTACTGTCTCCTTTTCAACAGGAACCTTCTCCGTTTAGAGCCTGTAGGGTCCTTCTCCACCTTCTAGTAGCTCAGTGGATGCTTTATCTTTCATTCTGATCAGTGATGAACAGGAAATAATCGCAATGATGTCCATGTAAAGTCTTTGGTGGAGTTGCTACCCTAGAAATAAACAAAATGGAGGCTTGTAACATAAATACTGTATTTTAACCAAACCATGAAGATTTTAACAAAGTAGTTTTAGTCACTAAACTTAACCAAGCAGTTTCAAGACCTAAAATTAACCAAGTAATTTTGGTTCTTAAAATATACTGGGTGGTGTCAGTGCCTAAACCTCACCAAGCAGCTTTGGATCCACAAACAAACCAAGAAGTTTTGGTTCCCAAACTTAATCGAGTAGCTTCAATGCCTAAATTCCATTAAGGCCCTGTGTTGCCTAAATCTAGCCAAGTAGTTTTGGTTCTTGAACTTAACTGAGTAGTTTTAGCACCTAAACTGTTTAAGGACTTTTGATGCCATAACTAAACCAAATAGTTTTGATTCTTGAGCTTAACTGAGTGGTATCAGTGCCTAAATCTAACCAAGCAGCTTTAGTTCCACAACAGAATCAAGTAGTTTTGGTTCTTAAATGCAACCAAGCACCATCCTAAAACCAATGAGTAAAAATGTAAGTCAAAACTATTGGCTCTTGAAGTCACGACGGTAAAAGTACGCTAGCTTTTGCCTCTTCCAACCAACAAATCACCACAGTTTTTCCTCTTTATAGGTGTAAAATCGCACCATTAAATATTAAGATAACTGAGCTCCATCAATGGGCTGATGATGTCCGAATGAGGAGGCGGAGCCTGATGTACGAAGCCTCTGCCTGAATGTTTTGACATCTTGTCTTTGTGCCTCAGGTCTAAGAGGAAGATGTTCGGTCGAAAGGATTCAAAAGACGTCAGAAACCATTCATCGTCCTCCTCTTCGTCCTCTCCGATGACCCCTACCGACCCCCTGACTCGCCCGACTCGACCTGCTGCCCTCCGAGGCCAAAGGTGTCAGAGAAGTGAAAGCTTTAAGGCTCTCCTGCTAAGGAAGGGGAGTCGGACTGATGCGTCGTCTCGGGTCTCGGCCGTCGAGCAGCTTCGTAAAGTTGCAACTTCGTCTATCGCTGAGCTCCAGACGAAGCCTCCAGACCCAGTCCAACCCTTCATCCTGCCGCCCAGGTCTCCGAGTGTTCAGGACTTCTCCACGATGTTCAGCGATGATCTGACTCGCCTCCTCCTCACCTCCTCGTCCTCGCCCTTCTACTTCCTCACCTCCCCCTCCCCCGTGCGACCTCGCTCCCTCACCCCTCCCTGCTCGGCGAGCCGACGCTTCGCTGCCCGCCGACGCCTCTTCGCCACTCCCATGACAGCCATCTCTGAAGGGGATGGCGAGGAGGAGGAGGAGGAGGAGGTTTTCAGAGGTGCCAGAGAATCGAACCTGAGATCGGTTGAGATTTCATGATGGACCGGGAGAAAAATCTCACCTGAATGTATTCAAAACGGACCAACTTGCACCTGAAGCATCAAACTGAATGTACCGAAGCACATCTGGTCAAGCAGCCGGAAAAAGACGTGAACAGTGAGCCGATTTAACATCCAGACGGGATCTGTACTGCCGATATCTGTCATTTATCTGGTCACAAAAGAACATTTGAGGTCTGCACAGCGTTTTCCACCTATCCATGTTCTGCAGGACCAATAGGAAACCTCGCATGATCATCATAGCTAGTCACAATGACGTCTGAGATTTGACTGGTCACGGCGTAATTAATCAAAACAATGCCGCTGATATCCGTAACTGTAATTCAAGGCTGTACTCTGTGCATCTGGTAAGTGGAATCTGTGATTATCAACACAGAGCTCTCTAACCGGGATCTGGACTCTTTAGAGTTACGTTGAGATATTTGTAATAAAAACTCTTAGTCATGGTGTAATTAGTCAAAACAATGCTGTTGATATCTGTAACTTTAATCATGGGAATTTAAACTCGCATATAAAATGTTAAAACTGCAGTTGTAGTGTTAAAATGTCTGACGATGACTGTCAGGATTGACCTATAAGCATCTGATAAGTAGCGTCTACAACTATCATCCAAAACTAAACTGAAAAGATCTTGAACTGTGGTTCTTATGGGTCAAAACGACATTGCTGATATCTGTAACTATAATTGAAGGCTGCATTCTAAGTGTCTGATAAGTGGCATCTCAAACTTTCATCCAAAACTAAGTTACAAAGCTCTTTAACTGTGGTTCTTACGGGTCAAAATGATGTTGACGTCAGACTCAACTATAAAACATTCTAACTGCTGGTATTGTGTTGAGAAGTCTAACGAGGGACGTCAGGACTTAACTATAAGTGTCTGATAAGTGGTGTCTACAACTTGGAAGAAATGTAAAACTAAACTAAAAAGATCTTGAACTGTGGTTTCTGTGGGTCAAAAAGACATTGTTGATATCTGTAACTTTAATTCAAAGCTGTATTCTGTGCGTATGGTCAGTGGTATCTGCGATTATCAACCCGGAGCTACAGAGATCTCTAACTGGGATCTGGACTGTTCAGAGTTACGTTTGAGATATCTGGAATACAGACTCTTAGTCATGGTGTAATTAGTCAAAACAATGCTGTTTATATCTGTAACTGTAATCCCTGGTAGGTAAACTCGTCTAAAACGTCTGACAAAGGACATCAGGATTGAACTATAAATGTCAATGATAAGTGGTGTCTTTAACTGTCATTGGAACAAACCCCAAACTAAACTAAAAACATCTTGAACTGTGGTTCTTAAGGATCAAAACAATGTTGCTGACGTCAAACTCAACTCGAAAATGTTAAAACAGCTTGTCACACCTGTTTTTCTACTTTTTCCTCATGTTTTCTTTCTAATGGTTGAGGAACTAATTTGTTTTTAATCCCAAAAAACAACTTTAAAACACCAAATTAATTAAATTTGTATTGTGTTCACCTGTCAGAGGATCTTGTAGTTCATTAAAAATTATTTTAGTTTTGACCAGAAATTGATGTTTTTTCATCTCATGAGGGGCTTGTGTTTTTTTTCTTGGGATCGCATTTTAGAATGTAACAGTATAATATAAAGAAATGCAGCAGTTAAGTGTTAAAGATCCCCGAACAGTTCCTCTGAGGATCATTTTAACGAGCAATAATTAAAGATTTAATGTAACTGAATATCTATAGCCTATAGAGACGCTTTGAGTGTGTTGGTGAAATGCTCGCCTCTGAGTCATTATATGGAGTTTTTGATTCTATTCCCTGTTTATATCCTGCTGAGCTCATTTCACTCGTGTTTTGTTTTGACTTTAACGATATAAAAGTCACATTTTTCTTTTTCTCACCAGCTACACTGCCTGTAGTTGGTCCTAAGCTGTAAATACTCCTGGTTCATCCTTCTCTCTCATGTTTTCTTTCTACGGTGTTTTTTCTGTAGCGTTTCAGACGTTTTCTTCTCTATGAATGTAAGAGGCTCTGATCCACTGTATTAACCCTAATATGAATAAATGTAAGTGGAATCGTGAAACTGCAGAGGAAAGAAAAGGAAGCAACCAGTCAGAGAGAAACAGGACAGAGTCCGAAAGGAATGGAAATGTTCTTTGTAAAAAAAATAAAGGTGAAACATGAAAATGAAAGCAATAAAGGACAAAAGACGACTGGATGTTTATTCTGTCTGTTAACTGGGATATTATAATGTGTGTCTTTTTGTGGTCGTTTTGTGTCTCTTTGTGGTCGTTTTGTGTCTCTTTGTGGTTGTTTTGCATCTCTTTGTGGTTGTTTTGTCTCTTTGTGGTTGTTTTGTGTCTCTTTGTGGTTGTTTTGTGTCTCTTTGTAGCTGGTTTGTGTCCTTTTTTAGTTGTTTTGTGTCATCTTTTTGTGGTTGTTTTGCATCTCTTTGTGGTCGTTTTGTGTCTCTTTGTGGTTGTTTTGTGCCTCTTTGTGGTTGTTTTGTCTCTTTGTGGTTGTTTTGCATCTCTTTGTGGTTGTTTTGTCTCTTTGTGGTTGTTTTGTGTCTCTTTGTGGTTGTTTTGTGTCTCTTTGTGGTTGTTTTGCATCTTTTTGTGGTTGTTTTGTCTCTTTGTGGTTGTTTTGTGTCTCTTTGTGGTTGTTTTGTCTCTTTGTGGTTGTTTTGCATCTCTTTGTGGTCGTTTTGTGTCTCTTTGTGGTTGTTTTGTGCCTCTTTGTGGTTGTTTTGTCTCTTTGTGGTTGTTTTGCATCTCTTTGTGGTTGTTTTGTCTCTTTGTGGTTGTTTTGTGTCTCTTTGTGGTTGTTTTGTGTCTCTTTGTGGTTGTTTTGCATCTTTTTGTGGTTGTTTTGTCTCTTTGTGGTTGTTTTGCATCTCTTTGTGGTTGTTTTGTCTCTTTGTGGTTGTTTTGCATCTCTTTGTGGTTGTTTTGTCTCTTTGTGGTTGTTTTGTGTCTCTTTGTGGTTGTTTTGTGTCTCTTTGTGGTTGTTTTGCATCTTTTTGTGGTTGTTTTGTCTCTTTGTGGTTGTTTTGTGTCTCTTTGTGGTTGTTTTGTGTCTCTTTGTAGCTGGTTTGTGTCCTTTTTTAGTTGTTTTGTGTCATCTTTTTGTGGTTGTTTTGCATCTCTTTGTGGTCGTTTTGTGTCTCTTTGTGGTTGTTTTGTGCCTCTTTGTGGTCATTTTGTGTCTCTTTGTGGTTTTTTAGTGTGTCTTTGTGGTTGTTTTGTGCCTCTTTGTGGTCATTTTGTGTCTCTTTGTGGTTGTTTAGTGTGTCTTTGTGGTTGTTTTGTGTCTCTTTGTGGTTGTTTTGTGTCTCTTTGTAGCTGGTTTGTGTCTCTTTGTAGTTGGTTTGTGTCCTTTTTTAGTTGTTTTGTGTTTTAAAATCTTAATTTCATTGCTTGTAGTAGTTTTGAATCATGTTTTAAAACCAATTTCTTGCCTCGTTGTCGTCTGAGAACTGAGAATGTGGAACTTCCAGGTCTGAATGAAGCCACAGCAGGTGTTTCCCATGGAAACAAGGAGAACCTGAGAACCTCAGGAGAACCTCTAGCAGGTAAGTGTGTCTGTAATGGAGGACATCCAACCAGTCCGTTTGTAACGGTCTTTACTGGTTTCTGTCCACTGTAGGATCCTGGTCTTGGTTCAGGACTTTTATCTGATTACTCGTCAGTAGTTGTGTCTGAATCGAGAGTACTATTCTGAGTGGAAGAACTATTTGAAAACTCCAAGTTCTTGGACAGAAAGTAGTATTTTGGCTGGCATAAAAATATAAAAACCATAACTTTTTAGTTGGAAAGTACTATTTTGGGGTAGCAAACCTTTAGAAGCACAAGTTAATGGACCAGAAGTATTATTTTAGAATAGAATAAACCAATAAATCTACAAGTATGTGGACAGAATGTTGTATTTTGGATTGAACAAACCTCTAAAAATATATATTATTGATCAGAATGTAGTATTTTGGCTGAAAAAATACTTTAAAACTACAAGCACTTAGACAGACTGTAGTATTTTGTCTGGAAGAAATCTTTTAAACCATAACATATTAGTTAGAGAGTAATATTTGGACGTAGCAATCCTTTCAAACCACAAGCACTGAGACAAAAGATAGAATTTTGGCCATAAAAACCATTTAAAACTACAAGTACATGAACAGTTCACGGTATTTTGGTGACAGATCTTTTAAACCATAACGTATTAATTAGAAAGTACTATTATTTTGGGGTAGCAAGCCTTAGAACCACAAGTACTTGAACAGAAAATAGTATTTTGGGTGGAATAAACCAATAAAACTACAAGTACAGTCAGTAGTGTTTTGGATTGGACAAACCTCTAAAACTACAAGTACTGGGACCGAATGCAGTATTTTGGCTGGAATAAATCTCTTAAACCATAATGTGTTTGTTATAAAGTACTATTTGAGAGTAGAAATGCTTTAGAACCACAAGTACTTGGACAGAGTGTAGTATTTTGAGGAGAATAAACCAATAAAACGCCAAATACTTGAACAGAAGTAGTACTGTGACTTTAAAACTTTGAAACTCTGCAGACAGACTGGGTGTTGCGTTCAGGTGCAGTTCAGACCTCTGACCACTGGGTGGAGTTGCGGATCCGTCCTGGATCTGCAGAGTTCTCCAGACGTTTTTCCGTGGATCCAGTCCATCCAGTCCTGGATGATTCATGATAATGTTGAGGAGGTTCTTAGGGGAAGTAGAGATGTTTGAGGGGTTCTAAGGAGGTTCCACAGGGACTGCTGTGAGGTTTAAGAAGTCACTCTGAGTGTTTAAAGGATTTTAGAGGCACTTGGTCGATCTCAAAGGTTCTTTTAAAAAATGAAAGACAATGTTTTCATGGAGGTTCTTGTGGTTCTTGGAGGTTTCCAGATGTTCACAACAGTTTAGGTAATTGGCAGAGAAGATCTAAAGAGTTCTAAATGATTCAGAACTTTGGGAGGATTTCACAGAGACCCCTCATAAAGTTCCAGATGTTTGCAGTGATGTTCCACAGGTTCTCCAGAGTGCACCAGGTGCTCAGTTTGGTTCCAGAAGTTCAGACATTGCAGAAGTTCCAGAAGAAGAAAGATTCTTGAACAAGCTCCAATGGTTCCCGTGGATGTTCCAGAGATGTAAAGAATCTAAAGACCTTGTTAAAAATCTTAAGATGATTTCTGGCCTCTGGTTCTAAGTTCTAGTTCCATGAAAACGTTCCCAGGTTGTCCAGATAAGGGCTTCCAGAAGTTTTTGTGAAGTTAATGGTTCTCCAGGAGGTCTTAAGAGGTCATGGAATATTCTGGAACATTAAAAGATCCTTTAGGAACCTTCAGAACTGCTTGAGAGTGTCTGAAATGTTCTCCAGGAGAACGATGAACAAGTTCTGCAGGTTTTGGAGGCATTTATGTGGTTATGATGTTGAGGTTCTAAAGAGTTTACAAGTAATTGATAGATTGTAAGAGTAAAGCTTTCAGGCTTATTCTCAAGGTTTTAGAGGTTCTTGGTGACGTTTGTGAGATTGTTGTGGAGGTTCCACAAGTTCTAAGGCCAGAGGTTCCAGTTATGTTCGAGAAAATGTATTTGAGGAGGTTTAGGTGGTTCCTGGAGATGTTCCTGAGGTTCCAATGAGATTAGAGAGTTCTTAGGAAGGTCTGAACATTCTTTTTAAAAACATTTCTTGACCTTTGAAAAGTTCTGGAGATGTTTCCAAGGCGTCTGAGGAGCTGTTTCTTTGGTTCTAAGCTGACTGCAGAGGTTCTTGAGGAGGTTTCTCTGTCTCTAATAAGGTTCTGGAGGTGTCTGAGGAGGCTGAGGTGGAGGTCACAGAAAAGGAAATGTTTTTAAACAAGCAGCAGGTTTTGAGTACATTTCAGGGCATTTCCCATAAAACCCTCATCACACGGTTCTAAGTGGGATCCAGGATGGAACAAACAGACCTTCTGTTGCTGGGGTGGCCTGCAGCTGTTTCTCTGTGGTGGAGGTCAGATGCAGCATCCAGACAATCGTGGTACTGTTGGAGGCTGTAGCACTGTCCTGGAGGGAGAACCCAAATATGCACTATTTATTTTTTCCCTCCAAACTGGGAGAAGAAAGACACGAGACGTTTAGCGATGAGGCTTAATGTGAGGGTGGAAGTGGAACCGTATGACTGGAGGCTTCAGATCTGAGCGGAACAATGAAGTAAATCACTGACAGATTTATTGATGGAACCATTTGGTTCTGCTGCGTTAGAGTGCCTCAGATCTACTGCGACCCTCAGTGACCTTCATGGTGGAGAAAAAAACAGCAGAACTTCAATCTTCTAACATTGTTCCTCTACAGGAACCTGATTAAGTTCATGTTCTTCACTGAGGATCATCATTAAAACCAAACCTGTAAAGATTGATGTCTATTTGTGGTCATTTTGTGTCTTTTTGTGGTCGTTTTGTGTCTCTTTGTGGTCGTTTTGTGTCTCTTTGTGGTAGTTCTGTGTCTCTTTGTGGTCGTTTTGTGTCTCTTTGTGGTCGTTTTGTGTCTCTTTGTGGTAGTTCTGTGTCTCTTTGTGGTCGTTTTGTGTCTCTTTGTGGTCGTTTTGTGTCTCTTTGTGGTAGTTCTGTGTCTCTTTGTGGTCGTTTTGTGTCTCTTTGTGGTCGTTTTGTGTCTCTTTGTGGTAGTTCTGTGTCTCTTTGTGGTCGTTTTGTGTCTCTTTGTGGTCGTTTTGTGTCTCTTTGTGGTCGTTTTGTGTCTCTTTGTGGTAGTTCTGTGTCTCTTTGTGGTCGTTTTGTGTCTCTTTGTGGTCGTTTTGTGTCTCTTTGTGGTAGTTCTGTGTCTCTTTGTGGTCGTTTTGTGTCTCTTTGTGGTCGTTTTGTGTCTCTTTGTGGTAGTTTTGTGTCTCTTTGTGGTCGTTTTGTGTCTCTTTGTGGTCGTTTTGTGTCTCTTTGTGGTAGTTCTGTGTCTCTTTGTGGTTGTTCTGTGTCTCTTTGTGGTTGTTTTGTGTCTCTTTGTGGTAGTTTTGTGTCTCTTTGTGGTTGTTGTGTGTCTCTTTGAGGTTGTTGTGTGTCTCTTTGAGGTTGTTGTGTCACTCTTTGTGGTTCCTCCCTGCCTGAAGAACAGGACAGATCTTGACACACCTGGTGTTGTTGCTGGCTCGTGACATCACCAGGTAAATCTTCTGTCGTCATGGTAACGGGCTGCTGACAGCAGATTGGTGTGTGGAATGATAACAGGAAGTGAAACTGGCAGAACGGAGCGCGCTCAGTCCCAAACTGCCAATGAACGTTCCTTCAGACTGTCGGGTGGAACCCTCCGGCATGTTCTAGTGCTCTTAGAGAACCTGTAGAACGTTCCAGGTCAAGTCCCTCAGTGGGTTTCTGGGTCTCTTTGAGGTTCTTGGAGGTGTGTGTCTTTGTAGTAAAGTCGGAGTTCCTGAAGACGACCACAGGTGATGAAGAAAGTTTTCTTGAGTAGAACTTTCCAGACACATGAGTGTCTGTGGGGTCTTTGAGAAGGTTCCTGTAGAACCTCACTGTGGGAGCTCAGAGGTCCATTGGTGAGGTTAGAACAGTTTGAAATGTACTTAAAGGCAGGTAACGGGCTCCTAGGGAAGGTTCCAGAGGTTCTTGGAGATGTTCCAAAGCAGAGCCTGGAGGAACGCTGCAGGTCTGGATCTGTACGGAGAGACGGAGGTAATGGCCGTGAGAAAACCTGGTTTGTACAGGAGTGACCTGCATGAACAAACACCTGAAAGCCTGAATAAATACAGGTGGAACAAACACTCACACGTTATGGAAACACACACACATGTACAACACACATACACAAACACACACACATACATGTGACCCAGCCGTGTTCTCACCTATAGGCCTGATAACTCCGGCTCCTCCAGATCCTCAGCAGAAACTCTTGCGTCGTATCTCCACTGTTTGTTGAGATCTTCAAGATCTGAAGGCAGCAGAAGAACAAATAAGGGTGGAACCGTGAGAACAGAACCAGAAGCTGTTCTCTGACGGTTCTCTGACGGTTCGCCATCTCCTGTCTCACAGTTCTAGAGTCAGTCTAATCATGTTGTGATTCCACCAAGGTTTGAGCTTTATTTAACTGTCATGTTCTCGTATGTTCTTACAGGAAGCTCCTTTTGTGTCCTTCAGTGAATTCACATGTTTAAAACTTCCAGAGTCTCATAACTTGAGCTGAACTAATAATAGCAAACCTCCTCAGATGTGTCTTGTTGGACTTACAGAACCTTTCGGCAACCTCCAAAAATCAGATGAATCTTCAGGAAAATCAAAAACATTCATAAAAACTCCAGAACTCCCCTAAATCTGCTGAAGTTCACGACCAAACACTGAAACCTCTTCAGGCATCTGTGGCGTCTTTTAAAGATGTTTCCAAAGTCATAAAACGTCCATGAGATGCTCCTCGTTGAAGCTCCTGAACCTTCAAAGACCTCAGGAACCTTCAGGAAACATCAGAAACATTTCCCGGAAGAGCTTTTATGCATGTCATAGCTTGAAAAAACTCTTAAGGAACCTCCTGGAACCTCTCTAGGTGCTTTGCAAACACCTGAAACATTCTCAAGACCTCCTGAAACCCCTAAATAATCTGTGAAACCTCTTCAAGGATCTCTGGTACCTTTTTGAAGAAGCTTCCAAATTCCTACAAAGAAGCCAAGGTGTAAAGATGCTCCTTGTTGGACCTCTTTGACCTTCTTTGTGACCTTCAAAGACCTGATGAATCCTCATAAACACCAAAAGCTCCAGAGAGCATCCCTAAAACCCCTTTAGATGTCAAACCAGTGTAAAAAGTTCTTCAGAAACTCTCTGAAACCTCCCCGGGCACGGTGGAAATCAGTGAATTAGTTGTGGTCCAGCTGCTCTTTTCCAACGTGGAGATGTTGGTTTGAAGATGGGGCGGTGACAGGAAATGAGCGTGTCCTGTGGTCGCTGAAGCCTGCAGACCTTCTGACTGAGCAGCTGCTGGAGATGTTCAGGCCTCCAGAGCCGCCGGCTGTTGTTCCGCATGTTTCCTGATTATTTGATTTCTGACCAATAAGATCTTTGACGTCTTCAGGGGGACGTCCTGACGTTCTGCAGACATTCATCACGTCTGTGAAGGAGGTTTCAGAGGTCATGAAGATGATTGGGGAGAAACATGGGGTTTCTCAGGGTCGTTGTTGGTCACTATCTGCTCCTTTTGTGCTTCGTTGTGGTCATTTTGCGTCATTGTGTTGTTTCTGTTGTTCTGTTGTGTTCCTTTGTTTGGTTCCATCATGTTGTTGTGTTTCTATTCAGAGTAGTTTGTTCATCTTCTGGGTTGGTGTCCCGTCTCTTTATGGTCAATTTTGGTGCATCTCTTGAACCTCTACTTTTATTTTTGTGTTTCTTTGTGGTACATCTGTGCAGAACAGTAGAGTCTTACCTTTGATGTCATATTCTAAACTGTCAGGACGATATGTCCCCTGTGGATCTGTTCTCCATCGGAACATTCAGTGCTTGAGTAATTTTGGAGAAACATTTTGTGTCATTCATGACAAATTTCAGTTTGATTTTGGACAAATTTGAAGTCATGTTGATCAGTCTCTGAGGACATTCTGGTTCCACTTGGTTCTAGAGGAGAAGTTCTGGTGTGATGTTGTTCTCTGGATGTTCTCCTGTTGGAATATTCTTCATCTGGTCAGTCAGATTTCTGGTTCATCCTCAGACCTTCATGCTGCTTTTAGAAATGTCTTCAACATCATCACACTCCCTCCTCCGTTCTTCACTGTCAGGACCATCCATCCACTGTGGTAGTCCTGCTCAGGTTCTCACTCTAACACACTGATGTAAAAACACAACATATTTTGTACAGTAATATACTGTTCTTTGTAAATACAGTTGGGTTTTTAAAGGACAAACTATTAAGAGCAAGCTACTGTACAATCTTACAGCAGATTACAGTGTTTTTCTGGTTTGGGTTGATTTCAGTGTGACTGTTGGAGCAGTCCGACTGTTATTAGCAAACAGTCAACACAAAGAAGTGATGAAATAGGTTCAAAATATTATGTATCAGTGATTTTTCTCATTACTGAGGGAAGAATTAGGAGAAAAGGAAGAATTGAGAACAATTTCTGGCCGTCTCAGACCTGCACAGACCACCTGATCCATCCTGCTCCGCGGTTCACTGAACAAGGTAACTGTGATTTTTTTTTTTTAAAAGTCAGCCTTGCTTTAAATTCTGTCAGTATATTCTATGTTTTATTCTTTGACTGTAACATAAACATAGCCAAGGTAGTCACTGCTTGGTGTTAGCCACTAGTCGCTAGCATGAATGCTAACATTTTCCAGACTGTTAGCTAGCTAGCTAGCATCCTCCCCTTTGGCTGCAGAGTAGACAAAACTTTGGGTCTTTCTTTTAAACCAGACCAGGAAAATGAATTTCTAAGCGACCAAATCCAACTAGGTTAAGTTAGCTATCTCTGTTTTTGTGTAATTTTCAATCAAATATACAAAATGATGCTCCACTGATCTGTTATCAAATCTCCACATGTATACTTGTCTCCATTTGGGTAAATTCAAGTTTTGAAAAGGTTTGTAGGATGTGTCATGTTGCTTTTCTCTCCACTTAGGAAAAATAAATTTGCTTGTTATACAAATAGCTGCAAAAATTTGATTTACAGTGCATGTGTCCTGAACTAAATAGCTGTTATAAGTGGAAGCCTCCGTTTTGCTTTATAATTTGAGTTTCCTGTTTTGTTTTGTTTTTAATGAATGTGACAGAGTTCCATGTTAAGTTTAAGGAATGTTTTCCTACCACAGCTAATATATTCTTTCTTTGTCATTTCGTTTTAGGTGCTTTCTTGGTATTAACCCTGAGAGGGAAACAAAGGCAGCCAGGTGAAGGAGATGTCCAAGAGGTCAGGAAGCTGCTCCAGAAAAAGGCATCTAATAATGATAGTAATAATGCCTTTAATGTATAATGCACTCTACTATAAATCCCCATGTAGCCTCCCTTATAAAAAGACTCATAGACTCTGAGTGGAATTCATGTAAATCCACAGCACGTCCCCACACAGGACCTCACCTTCACAAAGCAGAAGCCCCGTCTGCAGCCACATGTTCATGTTGTCATTTTAAGGTAACAAGTCTCAGTGCTGTGTTCTGTTCAGTATAAAACACTTTAGTCCGGGTTAGTAGTTCAGTAGTTAAATCATTCAAATGATATATAGGTATCTTTTGTTACAGTTCAGGAAAAATGGAAACCAAACTCAGTGTAGCTGAACTAGAACATGCAGAATGAGAACCTGTTCAGTATGACGAAATGATTGCATGCGGCTGAAATTTAATGGGTTAAATAAGTCAGTTTTTGAAATACACTCAACAAAAATCTAAATGCAACACTTTTGCTTTTGCTCCCATTTTTAGGAGATGAACTCAAAGATCTAAAACTTTTTCCACATACACAATATCACCATTTCTCTCAAATATTGTTCACAAATCTGTCTAAATGTGTGATAGTGAGCACTTCTCCTTTGCTGAGATAATCCATCCCACCTCACAGGTGTGCCATATCAAGATGCTGATTAGACACCATGACTCCTGATTAGTGGTACTATGACTCCTTCTAGACCTCCTGATTAGTGGTACTATGACTCCTTCTAGACCTCCTGATTAGTGGTACGATGACTCCTTCTAGACCTCCTGATCAGTGGTACTATGACTCCGTCTAGACCAATGACTCCTTCTACACCTCCTGATTAGTGGAACTGTGACTCCTTCTAGACTTCCTGATCAGTGGAACTATGACTCCTTCTAGACCTCCTGATTAGTGGCACTATGACTCCTAGACCTCTGATTGGTGGTACTATGACTCCTTCTAGACCTCCTGATTAGTGGTACTATGACTCCTTCTAGACCTCCTAATTAGTGGAACTATGACTCCTTCTAGACCTCCTGATCAGTGGAACTATGACTCCTTCTAGACCTCCTGATTAGTGGAACTATGACTCCTTCTAGACCTCCTGATTAATGGAATTATGACTCCTTCTAGACCTCCTGATTAGTGGAACTATGACTCCTTCTAGACCTCCTAATTAGTGGAACTATGACTCCTTCTAGACCTCCTAATTAGTGGAACTATGACTCCTTCTAGACCTCCTGATTAATGGAATTATGACTCCTTCTAGACCTCCTGATTAGTGGAATTATGACTCCTTCTCGATCTCCTGATCAGTGCTACTATGACTCCTTCTAGACCTCCTGATTCCTGCTGACTCTGTGCTTCTCTGGTTTTTAGTTGTTCACTGATCTTTCTGGATCTTTTTCCATCTTTGTCGAGTCTCTCAGTCAGACTTTCTCTTCCTCTGTTCAGTTCTTCTCCATGTGAAGCCATAATGCAGACATAGATATACCCAGTCCATAGGTCCAGAACTGAGAAGGTTCTGCTGTTTTCAGCTCATTTAGAACCATGTTCATCAGTCAGACTGACTGGAATCACAGCTGGACTTTAATGTTGAACTCTTTAAAGTTCTTGTTCTTGCTGGTTCCTCTTACTGTTCCTCTCTAGAACAGATTTTAGGATCATTATTGGTCTTCTTGGACGTTCTGACTGTGATCTTCTGATGAGCTGCAGCGTTTTTCCTTCTTCCCACTGAGAGGGAGTGCTGCACCGCTGCAACTCTTGTCTGTCACACGGCGCACGTGCATGTGCGCGCACGTTAACTGTCCAAACACGCACACATGCACGCACCCCCCGTCCTCCTCCTCCTCCTCCTCCTCCTCCTCCTCTGTATTTCCGTACTCTGATCCTTGCAGACTCCAGACACGCAGCAGGACTCGGAGCGCGCGCTGCCCTCAGCTGATCAAATCAGGTCGATAGAGGATCGATACCAGAGTCAGAGGCATGAGCCCGTGCAGCTGTGCGTCCTCTGCTGCAGGTGGGGCCAGCTGATGGTGACGGTGCTGGTGATGAAGGTCCCGCGGAGACCAGTCTAAGATGCCACCGGGCCCCGGAGCTCCACACGCGGCTCTGATCCACACCAACCCCGGATAGACTCACTCACACTCGGCGACGGTCGGCGGGACGAATCGGGAGGCAGAGCCCGGGACCAGAGAGGGAGCGGCGGGGAGCGGAGGCGCAGAGAGCCGCATAGAGCTGCAGAGAGCCACAGAGAGTCGGAGGTGAGCAGGAACAGGTCCTACTTTTCTCTTTATGCTGCAAAAACCCCACACTTTTTAATCCTTTTTCAAGAGTTTTCCTGGAAAAACTTTGGAGCCAAACAGATTAAATGTTCCTTAAAAAGAAAAAATGAACTCTGAAGAAGCAATATCAGCAAAAACTCAGTGTAACTTTAGAAAAGTTTAAAAATCAAGTTTGTTTCACTGAGCTTTGGTTTGGCTCTGTGATTTAATTCATGTTAGATGGAGTGAAATAACAATAATTTAGTCATTTCAGGTCACATTTATCTCCTCCTTATTAATGAGTTCAATTATTTAAAAAAAACATGAAAAAGACTTCAATTTTACAACTTTGTCTTAATGTGGAAATAACAGTTGAAGCAGCTTAAAAATATTATTTACCAATTTTTAGAAAATATTTTAATATTGTTTTTAATTTAAACTCATATTTATTCTGTTCAACATTTAAAATAATAAAACGTATTTAAACTGTAACTAGAGCAACTTTATTTCTACAGTTTTAACAACTTAATAACACGTGTTCTTAATTATAGTAATTAAAATGATCTGAAAACACATTTTTATCAATCAATCAATCAATCAACCAACCACCGGCTCTCCGTCTCCCTGCAGACCTGCAGAGATGCTCCTCCCGCGGCTGCCGGTTCTGTCCGCCCTGCTCGTCCTGCTGCTGGCTGCGGGTCGCTGCACCGCTGCTGCGCTGCTCAGAGGCACCGGCAGCCGGCCGGAAGGTCCGGAGGAAGGCCGGAGAGCGCTGGAGCCGGTCGGGCGATCTGAGAGGGCCGCGGCACTGCTGGAAGGAGCCAAAGCCCCGGAGAGAGGAGGCCGGTCTCACTACGGACTGGGTCAGTACTGGTACTACTGAAAATACTACTGAAAACTCCTACTAATACCACTGGTACTATTAAAAATACTGCAGAAAACACTATTGAAAATACTACTGATAGTATAAATATCACTAATTGTTGAGTATTTATTTTGTGTTACATTTTTCAAATACAAAAATATGAATCAAATTACAAAAAATAATTATTTAAATTTATTGAAAATGTTCAGTTGCAGATTTTTTAGTTTTGGTTTGTGAAGTTGTAATATTTTCGTTTTATTTTGAAAATGTTCTAATAATTGTTTTGTTTTGTATAGTTATAATATTTTTTTTAGTTATTTTTTGAAATTGTAATATTTTTGGTTTTGTTTATCAAAGTTAAAATTTTTCTTGCTTTATTTTGTAAAGTTCCAATATTTTTTGTTTTATTTTGTAAAGTTCTGCTAGTTTCTCTCTCATGTATCTAAGTTAATTAGCAATCAATCAATCAGGCCTTTATTGTCTTTACACACTTTTATATATGTGAATACTGATGTCATTATTCACATTAAACTGGAGTGAAACAGTTTTCAGGTTTTCGGTGAGGTTTTATTGTGTCGCTGACATTTTTCGTGTATTTCAGACATTCAGAGGATTTCAAATTTCAGAATAAAACCATCTCTACTTCCTCCACAGCTGATTGGTTAGTCGTAGTGATAGGAGTTGAATTTGTAGCCTCATGTTCAGCCTAACCTGGTGAACATCAGTGATGAATGTTCTAATAAACTCTTAGGGAAATCCTCTGAAGCTCCTCACCAACATCTCTGTCATCACTGAGGGCAACCTTCTGAACCCTGGATGAGTAACGTGGTTTCTACTGGGATACGGAGATCAAGACAAAGTTCTGCTGTGAGCAGAGCTGAGCACCGAAACAAAAAAGTTGGGAGTCGTTCTCTTGATTGACTACGAAGCATCGGCTCTCAGAGCAACACGTCACCAGTTAGTAGTTTTCTGGGCAGCTGCAGTAGAAATACTTAAGCAGTAGAAATACTTCAGTACAACTCAGTGATGATTAAAGTCTCTTAGAACCTCCATCAGACAAACATCTTCAGGATCTTCAGTCAGGACAGTTTGGAGCCACAAAGTTAGAGATCAGCTGGAAAACAATCATTTCTGATGGAAACGTGTCGATGTCTACGGTTTATCATCTCGCATCTACGGTATACAGTCTACGGTCGACAGTCCATCTACAGCCTCCGGTCTGCAGTCTACGGTCTACAATCCATCTACCGCTTACAGTCTACCATCTACAGTCTACCATCTACAGTCTACCATCTACCATCTACAGTCTACCATCTACAGTCTACCATCTACAGTCTACCATCTACCATCTACAGTCTACCATCTACCATCTACAGTCTACCATCTACAGTCTACCATCTACCATCTACAGTCTACCATCTACCATCTACAGTCTACCATCTACAGTCTACCATCTAGTCTACCATCTACCGTCTACCATCTGCCATCTACAGTCTGCCATCTACAGTCTACCATCTACCGTCTACCATCTTCAGTCCACCATCTACAGTCTACCATCTACAGTCTACCATCTGCCGTCTACCATCTACAGTCTACCATCTACCGTCTACCATCTACCATCTACAGTCTACCATCTACAGTCTACCATCTACAGTCTACCATCTACCATCTACAGTCTACCATCTACAGTCTACCATCTACCGTCTACCATCTACAGTCTTCCATCTACAGTCTACCATCTACAGTCTACCATCTACCATCTACCATCTGATTCTGATTCTGATCTACAGTCTACCATCTACAGTCTACCATCTACAGTCTATAGTCGACCATCAACAGTCTACAGTCGACCATCTACAGTCTACAGTCTACCATCTACAGTCTACAGTCTACAGTCTACCATCTACAGTCTGCCATCTACAGTTGACCATCTACAGTCTACAGTTTAGATAAGAGGAGTCAGCAGCTGTAGTCGACTGTAATCATTCAGGACAAGTTAAGAGGTCATGAACTTAATAACATCTGATCTACCATTTACCGTCTACAGTAAAATCTGATCAACACAACTTTCTACATCAACAAAACTGATCACTAAAGTTGCTGTTTATTTATTTATGATTCAGCAGATTTTTGTCATATTTCCAGAAGAGCTTTAATAAATCTATGAAAGAATCAGAATGAATGGTTGTTTATTCATGTTTCAATGGTTCCATCATAAATCCAGAGTTCTAGGAGTCATTAGAGACTACAGACTGAGGATGTGATGACTTTGGTGGATCAAACTCTGGTTCTCGACTGAATCCAGTAAATTTAAGAAACGTTGTTAAACATGGAGATCATAAATCTGCTGGAAATGAGATGTTTGTTCTTTAAAGTATCAGTAAACGTTGACGTCATATTTGAAATGTTTTTTTCAGAAGGTCACCTCAGAGATCTGCAGCACAAGGAGAAGTTCATCATCCACCTGACAGGTAGGACCACTGCTGACCCCACAGCTGCCGAAATAAAGGTTCAATAAATAACCCACTGGAGTTCAATAAATAACCCACTGGACTGCTGTTCAGCTTTATCTACTGTTCTGTACCTTCAGGTCCGCTGTCCTTCGACCCAAAGTGCAGGAGGCAGTTCCACAGGTTGTACTACAACACCAGGGACTGTAGAGTTCCTGCCTGTGAGTACCAGCGTGGTTCCATTCCTTCAGCGTCACCAACGGTCCAGTCTCTAGAAATTAGGTTTCTATGTAACTGACAGGCTTCAGAAATCAGGTTTTGATGCAGCATCCTCATTAAGTGGATCCTAACTGAAAATTTTTGCCACAAGTGTTGCAAGCATAAGGCTTCTCACCTGCATCAGTATTGCAGTGACTCTCTGATGTCAAAGGGTTATCTACATTGTCGCTATGAGTCACCAAAAAGGTATCGGTCGCCTGCACATCTGAGCTCTCAAACACCTCTCAGAAACACAAAAAAAAATGATGTTTGGGATCAAGGAAACAACAAATATTGATTATTATTATTATTATTTGTAGTAGTAGTAGTAGTAGTAGTAGTAGTAGTAGTATTCTTATAGTAGTAGTAGTAGTAGTAGTAGTATCACTGTTATTATTATTATTACTAATAGCACAGCAGCCTGCATCAACGTCTGTGAGTTACGACAAGTTAGGGTTTACCAATGAACTACAAATAACTTATTAATTCCTGTTAACTCCTGCTAGCTCCTGTTAGCTCCTATCAGCACCTGTTCGCTCTTGTTAGCCCCGGCTAGCTAAACATTACTCCTGCTGACTCCTGTTAGCTCCTGCTAACTTGTGTGAGATCCTGCTAACAAGACATAACTCCTATCAGCACCTGTTAGCTCCTGTTAGCTCCTGCTAGCTAAACATAACTACTGTTAGCCCCTGTTAGCTCCTGTTAACTCCTGTTAGCTCCTGTTAGCTCCTGTTAACATATGATAACTCCTGTTAGCTCCTGCTAGCTAAAAATAACTTCTGTTAGCTCTTGTTAGTTTCTGCTAGCCTCTGTTAGCTTCTGTCAACTCCTGTTAGCTCCTGTTAGCTCTTGTTAACTTCTGTTAGCTCCTGTTAGCTCCTGCTAGTAGACATAACTCCTATCAGCACCTGTTAGCTCTTGCTAGCTAAACATAGCTCATGTTAGCTCCTGTTGGCTCCTGTTGACTCCTGTTAGCTCCTGTTGATTCCTGTTAACGCCTGTTAGCTCCTGTTAACTCCTGCTAGCTAGACAAAGCTCTTATCAGCACCTGTTAGCTCCTGCTAGCTTAATATAACTCCTGTTAGCTCCTATTAGCTGCCATCTCTACTACTACTAATCAGGAGGTGTACAAGGAATCATAGTTCCACATAACTTAGCTCCTGCTAGC
The DNA here is from genome assembly GCF_021347895.1 of Acanthochromis polyacanthus. Taxonomy (NCBI): domain Eukaryota; kingdom Metazoa; phylum Chordata; class Actinopteri; family Pomacentridae; genus Acanthochromis; species Acanthochromis polyacanthus. Next base: position 7,333,709 of record NC_067134.1, on the reverse strand, counting down.
TAAATATTACTCCTATTCACCCCTGTTAGCTGCAGCTAGCTTAACATGATTCCTGTTAGATTGTGTTAACTAAAAATAAATCCTGTGAGATCCTGCTAGCTGCATTTAACTCCTATTAGCTCCTAGTAGCTGCTGATGGCAAAACATAACTCCTGTTATTTCCTGCTAACTAAACATAGCTCCTGGTAGCGCTTGTTAGCTCCTGATAGCTCCTGTTTAGTCTTGTGAGATCCTGCTGGCTAAATGTAACTCCTGTTAGCTAAACATAACTTCTATTAGCTCCTGATAGCTAAACATAACTCCTGTTAGCGAAACATAGCTCCTGTTAGCTCCTGCTGGTTCCTGTTAGCTCCTGTTAGCTCTTGTTAGCTCCTGTTAGCAAACCATAGCTCCTGTGAGCTCCTGCTGGTTTCTGTTAGCCCCTGTTAGCTCTTGTTAGCTCCTGCTGTTTCCTGTGAGATCCTGTTTGCTCTTGTTAGCTGCTGTTAGCTAAACATAGCTCCTGCTAGCTCCTATTGGTTCCTGATTGTGTTCATTTATTGACTTAATTCATTTTTTATTGCTTGATGGAATGAAGACAGGTTGTAAAGTCAGTTACTCATAAAATGTTCTTGTTCCAACTAGAACTTCCTCGTTAATGAAAGGTGTCATTTCACTAATTACAGAATTATAAAGTTTTAAACTTTACAAGTGGTTTAAAACTGCAAAAATGGTTTTATGTTGATTGTTGCTAAACACTGAACTTACTGCAGCTTATTGTGTTACGAACACGAGTTTTTAAATGTTTGGAAAGTTCAGTTGCTGCAAGTAGTTCTTGATGTTTTCATATTTTAGTTATTAGAACTTTGAAAATGTTGAAAGAGCGGTTCGTTAAACCATGAATAAATCTAAAAAAACCAACAATAACCAGTAGATGCAGTTTCAAGCATCATTTTCTAATGATTAGAATCACATTAGAACCACACCAGAACTACACTAGAACCTCATTCGAACCACATTAGAACCTTATTAGAACCTCATTAGAACCACACCAGAACTACATTAGAACCTCGTCAGAACCTCATCAGAACCTCATTAGAACCACACCAGAACTACATTAGACCCTCATCAGAACCTCATCAGAACCCTGCGTCCTCTGGAGAGTCACCGGTAGGCGTGTGTTTGGAGCCTGCAGCAGGACGAGGCGTGTTCTGGACTCCGTGTTATCGCTGCCATCGTGTCAGAACAGCAGCAGCTCCTGTGATCTTAAATCATGCGTGTCGCTCACTGTTTATCTTGGAAGCCCTGTGAGCTCAGAAATGCGTGTTCCAGCTCACGTATGAGGACCAACGTGACATTTAGGAGCTGTGACACTTAAATATGTTAAATATCCTCCTGGGGTTTATCTGTACATCTTCAGGCTCTGACTCGGTGCTTCCAGCTGCAGCTTCCAGAAGCTGTGGAGGTTCAAACTTGTTCAGTGTTTGTTTACAGAAACCAGACGGAGGAGAATCCACCCTCTGCAACTTCACGGAAAGGTCGCACGAACCAACTCAGAGCTGAAGAAGGGCGTTATAGAAGGAGTCATAGTACCACTAATCAGGAGGTCTAGAAGGAGTCATAGTTCCACTAATCAGGAGGTGTAGAAGGAGTCATAGTTCCACTAATCAGGAGGTCTAGAAGGAGTCAAAGTTCCACTAATCAGGAGGTGTAGAAGGAGTCATAGTACCACTAATCAGGAGGTCTAGAAGGAGTCATAGTTCCACTAATCAGGAGGTGTAGAAGGAGTCATAGTTCCACTAATCAGGAGGTGTAGAAGGAGTCATAGTACCACTAATCAGGAGGTCTAGAAGGAGTCATAGTTCCACTAATCAGGAGGTGTAGAAGGAGTCATAGTTCCACTAATCAGGAGGTGTAGAAGGAGTCATAGTACCACTAATCAGGAGGTGTAGAAGGAGTCATAGTACCACTAATCAGGAGGTGTAGAAGGAGTCATAGTTCCACTAATCAGGAGGTGTAGAAGGAGTCATAGTACCACTAATCAGGAGGTCTAGAAGGAGTCATAGTTTCACTAATCAGGAGGTCTAGAAGGAGTCATAGTTCCACTAATCAGGAGGTGTAGAAGGAGTCATAGTTCCACTAATCAGGAGGTCTAGAAGGAGTCATAGTTCCACTAATCAGGAGGTCTAGAAGGAGTCATAGTTCCACTAATCAGGAGGTGTAGAAGGAGTCATAGTTCCACTAATCAGGAGGTGTAGAAGGAGTCATAGTTCCACTAATCAGGAGGTCTAGAAGGAGTCATAGTTCCACTAATCAGGAGGTCTAGAAGGAGTCATAGTTCCACTAATCAGGAGGTCTAGAAGGAGTCATAGTACCACTAATCAGGAGGTCTAGAAGGAGTCATAGTTCCACTAATCAGGAGGTGTAGAAGGAGTCATAGTTCCACTAATCAGGAGGTCTAGAAGGAGTCATAGTGCCACTAATCAGGAGGTCTAGAAGGAGTCATAGTTCCACTAATCAGGAGGTGTAGAAGGAGTCATAGTTCCACTAATCAGGAGGTCTAGAAGGAGTCATAGTTCCACTAATCAGGAGGTCTAGAAGGAGTCACAGTTCCACTAATCAGGAGGTCTAGAAGGAGTCATAGTTCCACTAATCAGGAGGTGTAGAAGGAGTCATAGTTCCACTAATCAGGAGGTCTAGAAGGAGTCATAGTGCCACTAATCAGGAGGTCTAGAAGGAGTCATAGTACCACTAATCAGGAGGTCTAGAAGGAGTCATAGTTCCACTAATCAGGAGGTGTAGAAGGAGTCATAGTTCCACTAATCAGAGCTGCTGATGCTAAGCTAGGCTCATCACCTCCTGGACCTCGTGATGTTGCTGTTGTTTTTCTTGTTGTTGTTGTGCTTGTTGTTGTTGTGTTTGTTGTTGTTTTCTGGCTGCAGATTAACTCCGTGTTGTCGCTATCCTCTGCAGATTTTAAAAGATGTGCTCGTCTGCTGACTCAACTGGCCAGGAGCCCTCGCTGTACAGAGAGATAAACACCTACAATGGTACGACTCTGCTGAGACATCCATCTACACAAAGCTAAATATACGTCCTGAACACTGAAAACCAGACGCAACACAGGTTTACAGTGGAGGCGGCTGAACTACAACTGGACGGGAGGAGTTAGACACAAAAAGAGACACAAAATGACAACAAAGAGACACAAATCAACCACAAAGAGACACAAAACGACAACAAAGAGACACAAAACGACAACAAAGAGGCACAAAACAACAACAAGGAGACACAAACCACCACCTGATTCTTCATTCTCTCCTTTACAGACGCTGGACAGGAAGTGTTGCCGTGACAATGAGGAAGAGGAGGCGGGGCTTACCGACGAGGTTCATCACTGTAGAAGTTCTCCAGCCAATAGAAACTCAGTGCTGCAGCCAATGGACTCTGCCGACTGCACTGTTTGCTGTTCTGCTGTTCTGTCAGACGACCAATCAGCTCGCACCTCTGGACCGAACGGATTCGTTTTGTTTCTGGAATTAGATTTGGACGGAATCTGGACCACCGATCCGGTGCTGGACCTGGTTCTCCTGGGTTCTAACAGAGCGCAAACTGATGGCTGTTTTGGTTTCCTGGACCATGAAGTGCTTCTGTAGAGGAACCGAGGACCAAAGCTTCATAACCGCTTATTAAAAACTGATGTTTCCAACAATATTCTGTGTATTTATTCTGTTGATGCTGAAACGCAGCGAGGAATAAAGGCAAATGTTTCATAGATACTCTGGCTTTGGTTCTTGTTTTGGTGATGTCAGTGTTCAGTGTTCAGTGGACCGTGAAAAACAGATGTCGGTTTGTAGTTCTTATATGTTCATTTGTAGTTCTTCTATGTCGGTTTGAGGTTCTTTTTTGTTGGTCTGTTGTTCTTTTATTTTAGTTTCTAGTTCTTTATGTTGGTCTCTAGTTGTTCTATCACGGTTTGCAGATTTGTATGTCTGTTTGTAGTGCTTTTATGTCAGTTTATAGTTCTTTCATGTTGATTTGTAGTTCTTTTATGTCGGTTTGTATTTCTTCTGTATTGTTTTGTAGTTCTTTTGTGTCTGCAGTTGTTTCACGTTGGCTTGTAATTCTTTTATGTTTATTTCTTTTATCTTTACGTTGGTTTGTAGTTCTTCTACACTGGTTTTCTAATTGTACTTTTTAATAATTTTATGCTAACTGTGTACGTCATATTGGTGGTTTGTAGACATTTAGTGATCATACGTCCGTTTATGATGCTTTAGTGTGTTTGTTTTGATCTGTCTTTGGTTTGCTGTCAGTTTTTGAGATTTAGTCAGCTTTTTGACCTGAATTCACCTTGGAACAGGAATAGAAACACATAGTTGGTGGATATTCAGACTTCTTAGCTTTGTTTGTTGCGCTGCAGGCTTTGTGAAAGACCTTGTTGTCTTGAGAACTGTTCAGCTGAAGGCTAATTCCACTTTATTTAGGTCTGTCTGCAAAATAAATGGGCTTATGTATCTCTATTTGCTCTGGTGGTCACAAATGATGTTTAACTTTGACGATGTTTTGGTCAGCATTTAGTGACGTTCGTTTGTCATCGCTTTATGTTCAGTTCAGTTTGTTGTCATTTTGTAGTCTCTTTGTGTCATTTGCAGTCTTTTTATTGGTTCGTTGTCATTTTACGTTGCTTTGTCCTCATTTTAGTGGCATTAATTTGCAGTAGTTTGTGGTGATTTTATGCAGTTTGGTCGTCCTTCATGTGGCTTTGTGCTGGTTTTTCATCTTTATTCCCTTTGTCCCGAAGACATTTTATGTCAGTTTGTACATTCATCTTGTTTTGTGTTTAATTTTTGTCAAGTGAAATCATCTTGTTCTGTTTGTCATTTTGCATGTCAGTTTTGTCAGTCTGTAGGTGTTTTACGTCTGTTCACGTTTAGTTTTTATTTTCCTTTTAAGCTTTCTGTCAGTTTTTCATCATTCAATCTCAGTTTATTTTCATTTTATGTCACTTGTGTTTGTTTTATGTTGTGTTCGTTTCAGTCGGTTTTGTAGTTGTTATATGTCTGTTTACATTTCTTATATGACAGTTTGTTGTCATTTTATCTCAGTTTATATTCATTTCACTCAATTTTGCACTTGTTTTATGTCTGTGTATGTTTGCTTTATGTTGGTCTGTCATCGTTTCATCTCAGTTTATTTTTATTTTATGTGACTTTTGTGGTTGCTTAATGTTGTTTTGCGGTCATTTCAGTCAGTTTTGTAGTTGTTTTATGTCTGTCCACGTTTGCTTTATGCCGGTTTGTCATCATTTAATTTTAGTTTATTTTCATTTTGTGTCGCTTTGTGTTTGTTTTATGTTGTTTTGTGGTCGTTTTATTCGGTTTTGTAATTGTTTTATATCACATCCTGGTTGTTGTTTGTCAGTTTCCAGTTGTTTTCTTTAAGTCTGTGGTCGTTTTGTTGGATTCTGCTCATTTCATGTCGTTTCTATTTGTTTTGCATTTTGTTTTTCAGTTTTGTCGGGTTGTTGCTTGGCCTTGTTACACACTGAAAGAGGAATTTCATTTTTTTTGTAGGGTATGACTGTGCAGCCGCGAGGCCTCTGTGAATTCCTGGATGCTCCATAAGAATTTTGTTGTTCTGAAAACAACCCGAGTTCTGTTCAAGGAGGTTTCAGGGTAATTCCACTTTACTTTGGTCTGGGAAAGAAATCCGTTCGTTTATCTTCATTTGTGCTGACAGTGACAAATGATGTTCAGCATTTGGTGACGATAGTTTCTGTTGTGTGATCATTTTCTGGAGGTTTGTGGTCAGTTTGAGCTTCCAGTTGTTGTTTGAGATAAATTCCTCTTGGTTGGAGTGGAGATCCTGCTCTGAACATTCATTTTTAGTCTTTTAATGTTGACCTGGAGTCATTAAATATCAGTTTGTCGTGTTTTTATGTCACCTATAGTCTTTTAGTTGAAATAAATTTGTCGCTGTTTGTAGTCCTCTGTGTTGTTAGCAGTCACTTATGCCCGTTTACAGTCTCTTTATGTCAGTTTGTAGTCTCTTTATGTCAGATTTTAGTCTCTTATGTCAGATTGTAGTCTCTTTATGTCAGATTTTATCTCTTTATGTCAGATTTTAGTCTCTTTATGTCAGATTTTAGTCTCTTTATGTCAGTTTGTAGTTTCTTTATGTCAGATTTTAGTCTCTTCATGTCACCTTTATACTCTTGTGTCTGTTTGTAGATCTTTATGTCAGTTGTAATTTCTTTACGTCAGATTTTAGTCTCTTTATGTCAGATTTTAGTCTCTTTATGTCAGATTGTAGTCTCTTTATGTCAGATTTTAGTCTCTTTATGTCAGTTTTGTAGTTTCTTTATGTCAGATTTTAGTCTCTTCATGTCACCTTTTATACTCTTTGTGTCTGTTTGTAGACTCTTTATGTCAGTTTGTAATTTCTTTACATCAGATTTTAGTCTCTTTATGTCAGATTTTAGTCTCTTTATTTCACCTTTTATACTCTTTGTGTCTCTTTGTAGTCTCTCTATGTCAGATTGTAGTTTCTTTATGTCCAGATTTTGTCTCTTTATGTCAGTTGTAGTTTCTTTACGGTCAGATTTTAGTCTTTATGCACCTTTTAATACTCTTTTTTTGTGTCTGTTTTGTAAGTCTCTTTATGTCAGATTTTAGTCTCTTTATGTCAGATTTTAGTCTCTTCATGTCACCTTTTATACTCTTTGTGTCTCTTTGTAGTCTCTCTATGTCAGATTGTAGTTTCTTTACGTCAGATTGTAGTCTCTTATGTCAGATTTTAGTCTTATTCTTTTTTTTTTCTTTATGTCAGATTTTAGTCTCTTTATGTCAGATTGTAGTTCTTTACGTCAGATTTTAGTCTCTTTAGTCAGATTTTAGTCTCTTATGTCACCTTTTATACTCTTTGTGTCTGTTGTAGTCTCTTTATGTCAGTTTTAGTCTCTTTATGTCAGATTTAGTCTCTTTATGTCAGTTTGTAGTTTCTTTATGTCAGATTTTAGTCTCTTCATGTCACCTTTTATACTCTTTTGTCTCTTTGTAGACTCTTTATGTCAGTTTGTATTTTTTACGTCAGATTTTAGTCTCTTTATGTCAGATTTTAGTATCTTTATGTCACCTTTATACTCTTTGTGTCTCTTTGTAGTCTCTCTATGTCAGTTTGTAGTTTTTTATGTCAGATTTTAGTCTCTTATGTCAGTTTTAGTCTCTTTATGTCAGTTGTTTAGTTCTTTATGTCAGATTTTAGTCTCTTTATGTCACCTTTTATACTCTTTGTGTCTCTTTGTAGTCTCGTTATGTCAGTTTTAGTCTCTTATGTCAGATTGTAGTCTCTTATGTCAGATTTTAGTCTCTTTATGTCACCTTTTATATCTTTGTGTCTGTTTGTAGTCTCTTTATGTCAGTTTTAGTCTCTTTATGTCAGATTTTAGTCTCTTTATGTCAGATTTTAGTCTCTTTATGTCACCTTTTATACTCTTTGTGTCTCTTTGTAGTCTCTCTATGTCAGATTGTATTTCTTTACGTCAGTTTTAGTCTCTTTATGTCAGATTTTAGTCTCTTTATGTCACCTTTTATACTCTTTGTGTCTCTTTGTAGTCTCTCTATGTCAGATTGTAGTTCTTTATGTCAGATTTTAGTCTCTTTATGTCACCTTTATACTCTTTGTGTCTGTTTGTAGACTCTTTATGTCAGTTTGTAGTTTCTTTATGTCAGATTTTAGTCTCTTTATGTCACCTTTTATACTCGTTGTGTCTCTTTGTAGACTCTTTGTGTCAGTTTGTAGTCTCTTTATGTCAGTTTTAGTCTCTTTATGTCATTTTTAGTCTCTTTATGTCAGATTTTAGTCTCTTATGTCAGTTTGTAGTTTCTTTATGTCAGATTTTAGTCTCTTTCATGTCACCTTTATACTCTTTGTGTCTGTTTGTAGACTCTTTATGTCAGTTTTAATTTCTTTATGTCAGTTTTTAGTCTCTTTATGTCACCTTTTATACTCTTTGTGTCTCTTTGTAGTCTCTTATGTCAGTTTGTATTTCTTTATGTCAGATTTTAGTCTCTTTATGTCACCTTTATACTCTTTGTGTCTGTTTGTAGTCTCTTTATGTCAGTTTTTAGTCTCTTTATGTCAGATTTTAGTTTCTTTATGTCAGATTGTAGTCTTTATGTCAGATTTAGTCTCTTTATGTCAGATTTTAGTCTCTTTATGTCACCTTTTATACTCTTTGTGTCAGTTTGTAGTCTCTTATGTCAGTTTGTAGTCTCTTTATGTCAGTTTTTAGTCTCTTTATGTCAGATTTAGTCTCTTTATGTCAGATTTTAGTCTCTTTATGTCACCTTTTATACTCTTTGTGTCTGTTTGTAGTCTTCTATGTCAGTTTGTAGTCTCTTTATGTCAGTTTTTAGTCTCTTTATGTCAGATTTTAGTCTCTTTATGTCAATTTTTAGTCTCTTTATGTCAGATTTTAGCTCTTTATGTCAGATTTTAGTCTCTTTATGTCAGTTTTAGTCTCTTTATGTCAATTTTTAGTCTCTTTATGTCAGATTTTAGTCTCTTTATGTCAGATTTTAGTCTCTTTATGTCACCTTTTATACTCTTTGTGTCTCTTTGTAGTCTCTCTATGTCAGATTGTAGTTTCTTATGTCAGTTTGTAGTCTCTTTATGTCACCTTTATACTCTTTGTGTCAGTTTGTAGACTCTTTGTGTCTGTTTGTAGTCTCTTTATGTCAGTTTTTAGTCTCTTTATGTCAGTTGTAGTCTCTTATGTCAGATTGTAGTCTTTATGTCAGTTTAGTCTCTTTATGTCAGATTGTAGACTCTTTGTGTCTGTTTGTAGTCTCTTTATGTCAGATTGTAGTCTCTTTATGTCAGTTTGTAGTCTCTTTGTGTCACCTTTTATACTCTTTGTGTCTCTTTGTAGTCTCTCTATGTCAGATTGTAGTTTCTTTATGTCAGATTTTAGTCTCTTTATGTCACCTTTTATACTCTTTGTGTCTGTTTGTAGACTCTTTATGTCAGTTTGTAGTTTCTTTATGTCAGATTTTAGTCTCTTTATGTCACCTTTTATACTCTTTGTGTCTGTTTGTAGTCTCTTATGTCAGTTTGTAGTCTCTTTATGTCAGATTTGTAGACTCTTTGTTCTGTTTGTAGTCTCTTTATGTCAGATTGTAGTCTCTTTATGTCAGTTTTAGTCTCTTTATGTCACCTTTTATACTCTTTGTGTCTCTTTGTAGTCTCTTATGTCAGATTGTAGTTTCTTTATGTCAGATTTTAGTCTCTTTATGTCACCTTTCATACTCTTTGTGTCTCTTTGTAGTCTCTTTATGTCAGTTTTTAGTCTCTTTATGTCAGTTTTTAGTCTCTTTATGTCAGTTTGTAGTTTCTTTATGTCAGATTTTAGTCTCTTTATGTCACCTTTTATACTCTTTGTGTCTCTTTGTAGTCTCTCTATGTCAGATTGTAGTTTCTTTATGTCAGTTTTAGTCTCTTTATGTCACCTTTCATACTCTTTTGTGTCTCTTTGTAGTCTCTTTATGTCAGTTTTTAGTCTCTTTATGTCAGTTTTAGTCTCTTTATGTCAGATTTTAGTCTCTTTATGTCAGTTTGTAGTTTCTTTATGTCAGATTTTAGTCTCTTATGTCACCTTTTATACTCTTTGTGTCTTTTGTAGACTCTTTATGTCAGTTTGTATTTCTTTATGTCAGTTTTAGTCTCTTTATGTCACCTTTATACTCTTTGTGTCTCTTTGTAGTCTCTTTATGTCAGTTTGTAGTCTCTTTATGTCAGATTTTAGTTCTTTATGTCAGATTGTAGTTTCTTTATGTCAGATTTTAGTCTCTTTATGTCACCTTTTATACTCTTTGTGTCTGTTTGTAGACTCTTTATGTCAGATTGTAGTCTCTTTATGTCAGATTTTAGTTCTTTATGTCAGATTGTAGTTCTTTATGTCAGATTTTAGTCTCTTTATGTCAGATTTTAGTCTCTTTATGTCACCTTTTATACTCTTTGTGTCAGTTTGTAGTCTCTCTATGTCAGTTTGTAGTCTCTTTATGTCAGTTTTAGTCTCTTTATGTCAGATTTAGTCTCTTTATGTCAGATTTTAGTCTCTTTATGTCACCTTTTATACTCTTTGTGTCTGTTTGTAGTCTCTTTATGTCAGTTTGTAGTCTCTTTATGTCAGTTTTAGTCTCTTTATGTCAGATTTTAGTCTCTTTATGTCAATTTTTAGTCTCTTTATGTCAGATTGTAGTTTCTTTATGTCAGATTTTAGTCTCTTTATGTCACCTTTTATACTCTTTGTGTCTCTTTGTAGTCTCTCTATGTCAGATTGTAGTTTCTTTATGTCAGATTTTAGTCTCTTTATGTCACCTTTATACTCTTTGTGTCTGTTTGTAGACTCTTTGTGTCTGTTTGTAGTCTCTTTATGTCAGTTTTAGTCTCTTTATGTCAGATTTTAGTCTCTTTATGTCAGTTTGTAGTTTCTTTATGTCAGATTTTAGTCTCTTCATGTCACCTTTTATACTCTTTGTGTCTGTTTGTAGACTCTTTATGCAGTTTGTAATTTCTTTACGTCAGATTTTAGTCTCTTTTGTCAGTTTGTAGTCTCTTTATGTCAGTTTTAGTCTCTTTATGTCAGATTTTAGTCTCTTTATGTCAGTTTGTAGTTTCTTTATGTCAGATTTTAGTCTCTTATGTCACCTTTTATACTCTTTGTGTCTGTTTGTAGACTCTTTATGGTCAGTTTGTAATTTCTTTACGTCAGATTTTAGTCTCTTTATGTCAGTTTGTAGTCTCTTTATGTCAGATTGTAGTCTCTTTATGTCAGATTGTAGTCTCTTTATGTCAGTTTGTAGTCTCTTTATGTCAGATTGTAGTCTCTTTACGTCAGATTTTAGTCTCTTTATGTCAGTTTGTAGTCTCTTTGTGTCACCTTTTTACTCTTTGTGTCTGTTTGTAGTCTCTTTATGTCAGTTTGTAGTCTCTTTTGTCACCTTTTATACTCTTTATGTCATTGTAGTCTCTTTATGTCAGATTTAGTTCTTTATGTCAGATTTTAGTCTCTTTATGTCACCTTTTATACTCTTTGTGTCTCTTTGTAGACTCTCTATGTCAGATTGTAGTTTCTTTATGTCAGATTTTAGTCTCTTTATGTCACCTTTTATACTCTTTGTGTCTGTTTGTAATTTCTTTATGTCAGATTTTAGTTTCTTTATGTCAAATTTTAGTCTCTTTATGTCACCTTTTATACTCTTTGTGTCTGTTTGTAGACTCTTTATGTCAGATTGTAGTCTCTTTATGTCAGATTTTAGTTTCTTTATGTCAGATTGTAGTTCTTTATGTCAGATTTTAGTCTCTTTATGTCAGATTTTAGTCTCTTTATGTCACCTTTTATACTCTTTGTGTCAGTTTGTAGTCTCTCTATGTCAGTTTGTAGTCTCTTTATGTCAGTTTTAGTCTCTTTATGTCAGATTTTAGTCTCTTTATGTCAGATTTTAGTCTCTTTATGTCACCTTTATACTCTTTGTGTCTGTTTGTAGTCTCGTTTATGTCAGTTTGTAGTCTCTTTATGTCAGTTTTTAGTCTCTTTATGTCAGATTTTAGTCTCTTTATGTCAATTTCTAGTCTCTTTATGTCAGATTGTAGTTTCTTTATGTCAGATTTTAGTCTCTTTGTGTCACCTTTTATACTCTTTGTGTCTGTTTGTAGACTCTTTGTGTCTGTTTGTAGTCTCTTTATGTCATTTTAGTCTCTTTATGTCAGATTTTAGTCTCTTTATGTCAGATTTTAGTCTCTTTATGTCACCTTTTATACTCTTTGTGTCTTTGTAGTTTTTTCTTTATGTCAGTTTGTTTTAGTCTCTTTATGTCAGTTTTTAGTCTCTTTATGTCAGATTTTAGTCTCTTTATGTCAATTTTAGTCTCTTTATGTCAGATTTGTAGTTCTTTATGTCAGATTTTAGTCTCTTTATGTCACCTTTTATACTCTTTGTGTCTCTTTGTAGTCTCTTATGTCAGATTGTAGTTTCTTTATGTCAGATTTTAGTCTCTTTATGTCACCTTTCATACTCTTTGTGTCTGTTTGTAGACTCTTTGTGTCTGTTTGTAGTCTCTTTATGTCAGTTTTTAGTCTCTTTATGTCAGATTTTAGTCTCTTTATGTCAGTTTGTAGTTTCTTTATGTCAGATTTTAGTCTCTTCATGTCACCTTTTATACTCTTTGTGTCTGTTTGTAGACTCTTTATGGCAGTTTGTATTTCTTTACGTCAGATTTTAGTCTCTTTTGTCAGTTTGTAGTCTCTTTATGTCAGTTTAGTCTCTTTATGTCAGATTTTAGTCTCTTTATGTCAGTTTGTAGTTTCTTTATGTCAGATTTTAGTCTCTTCATGTCACCTTTTATACTCTTTGTGTCTGTTTGTAGACTCTTTATGGCAGTTTGTAATTTCTTTACGTCAGATTTTAGTCTCTTTATGTCAGTTTGTAGTCTCTTTATGTCAGATTGTAGTCTCTTTATGTCAGATTTAGTCTCTTTATGTCAGTTTGTAGTCTCTTTATGTCAGATTGTATTCTCTTACGTCATTTTAGTCTCTTATGTCAGTTTGTAGTCTCTTTGTGTCACCTTTTATACTCTTTGTGTCTGTTTGTAGTCTCTTTATGTCAGTTTGTAGTCTCTTTGTGTCACCTTTTATACTCTTTATGTCAGTTTGTAGTCTCTTTATGTCAGATTGTAGTCTCTTTATGTCAGTTTGTAGTCTCTTTATGTCACCTTTTATACTCTTTGTGTCTCTTTGTAGACTCTCTATGTCAGATTGTAGTTTCTTTATGTCAGATTTTAGTCTCTTTATGTCACCTTTTATACTCTTTGTGTCTGTTTGTAGACTCTTTATGGCAGTTTGTCGTCTCTATGTCAGTTTGTAGTCTCTTTTTGTCAGATTTTAGTCTTTTTATGTCACATTTTAGACTGTTCGTAGTTCTTTATGGCAGTTTGTAGTCGTTAAATGTCAGTTTATAGTCATGTTTTACAGTGACAGTTGAAATAATAATATCTACAGCTGCTTTAACGAGGTAATGATACGTCTGTCTCTGTCTGTCTGTCTGTCTGTCTGTCTGTGTTCGTCTCTCCAGGTGCCCATAATATCCTTCAGTCATTTTATAGTCATTAGTCAAACTGTCACAGTTGTGTTTGTGTGTGGTGTGTTATTGTGTTATTGTGGTGTGTGTGTGTGTTATTGTGTAATGTGTGTGTGTGTGTTTGCAGTCCAACCAGCTCGTCTGCAGTGTTGGCAGCAGCTCTCATTCGTCGTATGGTTCTTGGTTCTCGGCTCGGTGCCACAGATTTCTGTAAAAACTGATCATTATCTGTAGAAACCTAGAGATTTATTCAGAGCTACTCGCAGAATGACATTGTGAGTATGTGAAAAATGATTTCCTGAAAAACACCCAAAATGTTCATTTACTGTCAAAGAGAACAGCTTTTATCATGTCGTGTTTTCATCTTTAGTTTCTAGTTTTTTGTTGTCAGTTTGTGTTGATTTTAGACCCATTTGTAGTTGTTTTGTGTCATTTGTTGTCATTTTATGCCATTTGTTGTCATTTTATGTCAATTTCAGGTTGTCTTAAATTGTTTTGTAGTCGTTTTTTGTGATATGTTGTCATTTTATGTCAGTTTATAATCATTCTTGTTGTTTTATGTCGTCAGTTGTCTTTTTCTGTCATTTTTGTAGTTGTTTTTGTTGATTTATGGTTGATGTATGTTATTTTGTAATAACCTTATTGGCGGTTTGTGTTGATTTTATGCCAGTTTGTTGTTTATTTATGTTGTCTTGTGGTCGTTTTATGCCATATGTTGTCATTTTATGTCAGTTTGTAATTGTTTTACATTGTTTAGTGGCCGATTTGTGTCGTATGTTGTCATTGTATGTTAGTTTGTAGTCGTTTTTTGTTGTTTATGGTAGTTTTATGTCATCAGTTGTCATTTTTGTCATTTTTGTAGTTGCCTTTGTTGATTTATGGTTGATTTATGTCATTTTGTAATAATCTTATGCTGGTTTGTGTTGATTTTATATGTCAGTCTGTAGCTTATTTATATTGTTTTGTGGTCGTTTTATGTCATATGTTTTATTGTATGTCAGTTTTTAGTTGTTTTTTGTTGTTTTGTGCTCAATTTATGTCGTATATATGTCTTTTTATGTCAGTTTGTGGTCGATACATCTTGTACCGTGTAATTTTTTGTCAGTTTGTTGTCATTTTGTGCTAGTTTGTGGTAGTTTCTATTGTTTTGTAATAATCTTTTGATGGTTTGTGTTGATTTTATGTCAATTTGTACTCGGTTTATGTTGTTTGTTATCATTTTATGTCAGGTTGTAATGGTTTTTTGTTGGTTGTGGTTGTTTAATGTTGTTGCTAGTAACATTTTGTTGGTTTGTGTTGATTTTATGTCGTTTTGTGCTTTTGTTTAATTTTGTTTGTAGTCATTTTTTGTCGGTTTTAGGTCCTTTATTATTTTTAGTTTTTTATGAGGTAGTTTTTTGTCAGTGACTCATTGTTTAGTGTTGGTTTGTCGTCTGTGTTGTTTTGTGGGGTTTTGTTCTCTGTGTTTGTTTTGCGTCATTTCTTAGATGTTTTCCAGCTACTTGCTTTCATTTTGTGTCGTGTTGTGATTACTTTTTGCTTCATCTGAGGTCTCAGAAACCAGGATTCTGCAGTTGTGGGTTTTTCATTGATTTTTATCTGCTAGCGGGTTGATCAGCTGATCGTTTCTAAGGCTGGACCAAATAAAGAACGAAGGCACAACAGAGAGTTTGTCTTCAGGATTCTGTAATGTTCACAACAAGACACCTCAGAAGCACTTCATGTAAGTTTATGTAAGAATAAAAACTAAAATATCGTCATCTTCAAACCCTTAGAACTTAAACCAAACCATCACAAGCGAACGCCACAGTAAGACAAAGACGGGAAAGCTGGATAAAGACACAGCTGGAGGTGACTAACAGCTGTGGCAGGTAATGACTCACCTGTGAAGATACACAACCCAGGTACAGGACTGAAGACAACTTCCGGGGTTTGGAGTGACTCGATGAGGGACTAGAAGATCCAAAACTGACTTGTAAAACTACTGTACAGGACTGAAGATGACTTGTAGTGAACTGAAGAGGTTGGAAGGACTTGGTAAAGACCACGATGGCCCTTTAAACTAACTCGGGATTTGAAAAATGACAGGGAAATGACTAGACTGAAGATGACTTGTAGTAAACTGAAGAACTGGAAGGACTTGGTTAAGACTAGAATGGGACATTGAAGGGCCCAAATGACTTGAAAATGAACTGAAAACTCCTGCATAAGACTCGAGATGACTTATAGTGGACAGAGTGACTGGAAGGACTTGGCTGAGACTAGGATGGAATTTTTAAGGGACTAGAGGACATGAAGAATACTGCACAGCACTGAAAATGACTTGTAGTAGACTGAAGATTGGAAAGGACTTGGTTAAGACTTGGATGAGCTTTGAATGAAGTTAGAGGACTTTGATAATGACTACAAAACTACTGTTAGGATTGAAGATGACTTGTCATGGACTGAGGAACTGAAGGACTTGGTGAGTGACAAGCCCACTTGAAATGACTAGAAAACTACTGTGTAGGACTGAAGATGACTTCTAATAGACTGAAGATTGGAAGGACTTGGTTAAGACTATGGATGGGCTTTGAAGAATCTAGAGGACTTAATAATGACTAGAAAACTACTGAATAGGACTAGAGATGATTTGTAGTGAACCTAGAAGGACTACAAGGACTTGGTGAACACATTAGGATGTGGAAC
Source organism: Acanthochromis polyacanthus (assembly GCF_021347895.1). Classification (NCBI taxonomy): domain Eukaryota; kingdom Metazoa; phylum Chordata; class Actinopteri; family Pomacentridae; genus Acanthochromis; species Acanthochromis polyacanthus. Next base: position 7,317,901 of record NC_067134.1, on the reverse strand, counting down.
TAGGATAACTGTTGAGAGACTTAAGGACTTGAAAATGAGTAGAAATCTTCTTTTGAGTTGACTCGTCCCTTGATGGGTCCATTCGAGTCTTTACCGAGTCGCTCTAGTCCTTCCGTCCTAAGGATTGGTGAGGTCATTGAGGTGAACTGACAGCAGCGACGAGAGGACTGACTCACACCTGTGGCAGGCACTGACTAACCTCCTGACTTGGTGCCAAGTCTGCTACCGACTCGCTTTCCTTAAAATAAACACAATCCTGCACTGAGCGCGCTCAGACAGCCTGCCTGGCATACCAGTGTGGGGAGGGTTGATTGACAGGTGGGGGGCGTGGCCAGGTGGCAGCGTGGTTTGTCTGCAGGTCAGACGAGTTTGTTACGAGTTTGACATGTTGCATGAAACTTTCACTGTTTCTCTACCAGGGTGACTTGTAGAGCACTGAAAAAAAGTCATCTCTAGTCCTATTCAGTAGTTTTCTAGTCATTGTCAAGTCCTCTAGGTTCTTCAAAGGCCCATCCTAGTCTTAATCAAGTCCTTCCAATCTTCAGTGTACTACGAGTCATCTTCAGTCGTATATGTAGTTTTGATGTCCTCTAATCCTCTAGTCCCCTGTCCAGCCAAGTCCTTCAAGTCATTCTGTCTACTGTAAGTCTTGTAGTCAATTTCAAGTCCTCTAGTCCTTCACCAACTCCTTCCAATCCTTCAGTTCACTACAAGTCGTCGTCAGTCCCATACAGTAGTTTTCTAGTCATTGTCAAATCTTCTAAGTTCATTCAAAGTCCCATCCTAGTCTAAATCAAGTCCTTCCGGTCCTTCCGCCAACACCAAGTCATCTCTAGTCCTATTCAATAGTTTTCTAGTCATTGTCAAGTCCTCTAGGTTTTTCAAAGCCTCATCCTTGCCTTAACCAAGTCCTTCCAATCTTCAGTCTACTACAAGTCATCTTTTGTCCTATATGTAGTTTTAATGTCCTCTAGTCCCCTAATAATGCCATCCTAGTCTTCAGTCTCAGCCAAGTCCTTCAAGTTGTTCTGTCCACTATAAGTCATCTCTAGCTTTGTAATCAATTTCAAGTCCTCTAGTCCCTCACCAACTCCTTCCAATCCTTCAGTCTATTACAACTCATATTTGTCCTATGGAGTAGTTTTCTAGTCATTGTCAAGTGCCCTAGTCCCTCACCATGTCCTTCCAGTCCTTCAGCCTACAACAGGTCATCTCTAGTCCCCTACAGTAGTTTTGTTTTCCCAGTTGTACAACCTCATAGTCAGTCTCTAAGTTGCCTAGTCCTTACCAAGTCCTTACCAAGTCTATCCAACCCTTCAGTCCAGTGGAAGTCATCTTCAGTCTAGTAGTTTTAGAATCACTTGCAAGTCTTTTAGTCTGTTAAAAGTCCCTTTGAACTCTTTACCAAGTCTTTCAATGCTTAAGTCCCCTACAAGTCATCCTTAGTCAGACATTGAAATTCTCTAGTCATTTTCAAGTCCTTTAGTCCCTTAACAGTTTTTTCAGTTCTGTATCTAAATTTTTTAGTCCCTACCAAGTCTTACCAAGTCTGTGTAATTATTCAGTCTTCAGTCTAGTGGTTCTCTAGTCCCTTAATAGTGCCTTCAATTACTTTACCAAGTCCTTCCAGTCCTTCACTCCTCTGCAATCTTCAGTCCAAACTGTGGTTCTCTCATCACTTTCAAGTCCTTTAACCCCCTAACAGTCCTCCCGGTTCCATAGTCTGTCTAGTCCCTACTAAGTCTTTACCAAACCTTTCCAATTCTTCAATTCACTGAAAGTCATCTTCAGTCTAATGGTTGTCTAGTTATGTTAAATTTTCTAGTACCCTAATAGTCCCTTCAATTTTTTTTTACCAAGTCTTTCCGGTTCTTCAGTCCCCTACAAGTCATCTTAAGTCTCCAAGTTTTCTAGTCATTTTCAAGTCCTCCAGTCTTTATAAATCATTTTCCCAGTTATAAAAAATCTTATTAGTCCTTCTCCAAGTTGTCTAGTATCACCTAAGTCTTTATCAATACCTACGAGTCCTTTGGTCCTCTATAAGTCATCTTCAGTCATACAGTGTGGTTCTCTGGTCACTTCCAAGTCCTCTAGTCCCTTCCCAAGTGCTACGAATCCTTCAGTCCAGAGCAAGTCATCTTCAGTCCTGTACAGCAGGTTTCTGGACATCTTTAGTCCTTTCCTCCCCTCATAGACCCATTCAAGTCTTTACCAAGTCTATCCAGTTCTTCAGTCTGCTAAAAGTAATCTTCAGTCTCGTGGCTCTCGAGACACTTCCAAGTCCTCTAGTCCCCTAACAGTCCTCCCAGTTCCACAGCTTTACACCAGTATTTTTTAAAATGGTCCCATCCCACGTCTTAACCAAGTCCTTCTAGTCCTTCAGTCCAATCTATGAAGGGCTTCATTTTGACTGATGTTTTTCCAGCTGTTAGAGACTTGATCATGAAAAAAGATAAAGATACAAGGAGATAACTAGATAGAGATCAGGAGAAGAAAAAAAGATTAAAACATAAGTCATGTGTTTCCGATTTTTCATTGATGATTCTTTTTCTATCATTAATTCGCTTTAAGATAATATCTGTAAAATTAAAGAAATAAAACATTAAATCATCTACATAAGTTAGTTGTAAATGCCAATAAAAATATTATCAACTCTGATGTTAACAAATGTCTGACAAAAATATTCATAAATGTCTCAAATATGTCCAAAAAAGATTGTCAAAATATTTATCATTTGAAAGACATCGAATGTCCCAAAAACATTAATTTATTGTATTCCATTTTTTTAAATTTCAAACAAGTATTACCAAGTTATTTAAAGAATTTAAAAAAATATTAATAAAATTCCATGTAAATAACCCAGAAATATTACGAGAAATGGAAATTATCAATAACATGCTGGAAAAAAATGTTTATAAATGTCTAAGAAATGTGCAATAAAGTAATAATACAAAGTCTGAAAAATGTCTAAAAATGTCCAAAAAAAATCATTAAAATTTAATGTTTTTTAAAGAAAAACTGAATAATTTACTCAAAATATGTATTATTTTGTAATAAAAATACAAGTGAATGTCAAAATAAAGTCAGAAATATTAAAGTATCTAAATATTATAAACTATTCTCTGAAAAAATGAAACGTCTAAAAAAATTTTTTCAAATATATTAATTCAATGATAAAAAAAAACACTATTTAATGTCCAGCAAATGTTCAGATATGAATAAAATGTCTGTTAAAAACATGAGCACAAAGTTTGGTTGGTGAGGAAGCATGTATCCGAACATCGGCCTGGAACAGTGAAAGTTAGCGGAACCAATGTTAGTGGAACCAAAGTTAGCGGAACCAAAGTTAGCGGAACCAAAGTTAGCGGAACCAAAGTTAGCGGAACCAATGTTAGCGGAACCAGTGTTAGCGGAACCAATGGTAGCGGAACCAATGGTAGTGGCACCAATGGTAACGGAACCAAAGTTAGCGGAACCAATGGTAGCGGAACCAGTGCTAGCGGAACCAATGGTAGCGGAACCAATGGTAGTGGCACCAATGGTAATGGAACCAAAGTTAGCGGAACCAATGGTAGCGGAACCAATGGTAGCGGAACCAATGGTAGCGGAACGAATGTTAGCAGAACCAATGGTAGTAGAACCAATGTTAGCGGAACCAAAGTTAGTGGAACCAATGTTAGCAGAACCAATGTTAGCGGAACCACAGGCAGTGGAACCAATGTTAGCGGAACCAAAGTTAGCGGAACCAATGTTACCGGGACCAAAGGTAGTGGAACCAATGTTAGCGGAACCAATGTTAGCAGAACCAAAGTCAGGAGAACCAAAGTTAGCGGAACGAATGTTAGTGGAACCAATGTTAGCGGAACCTAAGTTAGCAGAACCAATGTTAGCGGAACCAATGGTAGTGGAACCAAAGTTAGCAGAACCAATGTTATCGGAACCAAAGTTAGGAGAACCAAAGTTAGCGGAACTAATATTAGTGGAACCAAAGTTAGCAGAACCAATGTTAACGGAACCAATGGTAGTGGAACCAAAGGTAGCAGAACCAATGTTAGTAGAACCAATGTTAGCTGAACCAATGTTAGCAGAACCAATGGTAACGGAACCAATGGTAGTGGAACCAAAGTTAGCGGAACCAAAGTTAGCGGAACCAATGGTAGCGGAACCAAAGTTAGCAGAACCAATGTTAGCGGAACCCATGGTAGCAGAACCAATGTTAGTGGAACCAATGTTAGCAGAACCAATGTTAGCAGAACCAATGGTAGCGGAACCAATGGTAGCGGAATTAATGTTAGCAGAACCAATGGTAGCAGAACCAATGTTAGAGGAACCCATGGTAGCAGAACCAATGTTAGCGGAACCAATGTTAGCAGAACCAATGGTAGTAGAACCAATGGTAGCAGAACCAATGGTAGCGGAATTAATGTTAGCAGAACCAATGGTAGTAGAACCAATGTTAGAGGAACCAAAGTTAGCAGAACCAATGTTAGCGGAACCTCAGGCAGTGGAACCAATGTTAGCGGAACCAAAGTTAGCGGAACCAAAGTTAGTGGAACCAAAGTTAGCGGAACCAATGTTAGCAGAACCAAAGTTAGGAGAACCAAAGTTAGCGGAACCAATGTTAGTGGAACCAATGTTAGCGGAACCAAAGTTAGCAGAACCAAAGTTAGCAGAACCAATGTTAGCGGAACCAATGGTAGTGGAACCAATGTTAGCGGAACCAAAGTTAGCGGAACCAATGGTAGTGGAACCAAAGTTAGCGGAGCCAATGTTAGCGGAACCCATGGTAGCAGAACCAATGTTAGCGGAACCAATGTTAGCAGAACCAATGGTAGTGGAACCAATGGTAGCAGAACCAATGGTAGCGGAATTAATGTTAGCAGAACCAATGGTAGCAGAACCAATGTTAGCAGAACCAAAGTTAGCAGAACCAAAGTTAGCGGAACCAATGTTAGTGGAACCAATGTTAGCGGAACCAAAGTTAGCAGAACCAATGTTAGCGGAACCAATGGTAGTGGAACCAATGTTAGCGGAACCAAAGTTAGGAGATCCAATGTTAGCGGAACCAATGGTAGTGGAACCAATGTTAGCGGAACCAAAGTCAGGAGAACCAAAGTTAGCGGAATCAATGTTAGTGGAACCAATGCTAGCGGAACCAATGCTAGCGGAACCAAAGGTAGCAGAACCAATGGTAGTGGAACCAAAGTTAGCAGAACCAAAGTTAGCAGAACCAATGTTAGCGGAACCAATGGTAGTGGAACCAAACGTAGTGGAACCAATGTTAGCGGAACCAGTGTTAGCAGAACCAATGTTAGTGGAACCAATGGTAGTGGAACCAAAGGTAGTGGAACCAATGTTAGCGGAACCAATGGTAGTGGAACCAAAGTTAGCAGAACCAATGTTAACGGAACCAATGGTAGTGGAACCAAAGGTAGTGGAACCAATGTTAGTGGAACCAATGTTAGCAGAACCAATGTTAGTAGAACCAATGGTAACGGAACCAATGGTAGTGGAACCAAAGGTAGTGGAACCAATGTTAGTGGAACCAAAGTTAGCGGAATGAATGTTAGCGGAACCAATGTTAGCGGAACCAATGTTAGTGGAACCAATGTTAGTGGAACCACTGTTAGTGGAACCAATGTTAGCACAACCCATAGGAGTGGAACAGATGTTCATGTTGCTTCTGTCCGCAGTCTGCTGATTTTATGCAACATCACTTCATGGTGATGTAAGCGTGTGATTGGTTCATCAGTCACAGCGCCACCAGCTGAAGACAGGATACTTTCAGAACAAAATGACATCAAATCAAATCACCTCAAATCAGTCAGGTCATCAAATCAATGACCTCAAATCACCGGGAGTCAGTAAGAGTCACTGGGAGTCAGTAAGACACCAGCAGGAGGTGCTAATTTATGCTTTTATCTCTTCTCATTTAAACTACTGTAATACCCTTCTCTCTGGTCTTCCCAAAGAGTATTTTTAATCTCCAGTTATAACAAAACTCAGTTGCACGTGTACTGACAAGGACCAGAGGGCGGGAACACATTACACCAGATTTACAGTCACTGCATTGGCCCCCTGTCCACTTCAGGATTGATTTTAAGGTTCTTTTACTAGTTTTTAAATGTCTTAAAGGCCTTGCACCTTCTTATTTGTCCGATCTCCTTTTAACATACCGACCCTGAGGTCCTCTGGCAGCGGCCTTTTAATCATACCACAAGCCAGAACTAAAACCCACGGCGAGGCGGCATTTAGCCACTATGGTCCCCACCTCTGGAACAGCCTGCCGGAGAACCTCAGGACTGCAGAGACTGTTGATGTTTTTAAAAGAAAGTTAAAGATTCACTTTTTTAATCAGGCTTTTAACTGACCTTTTAATCTTTCTTGTGTTCTTATCATTCTTTATTATCTTATGTATTTTTTTTCACCTTTTACTTATCTTCCAGGCCTTTTATCCTATCTCATAGTTTAACATTTTTCACTCCAGTCTTTCCTCACTGGGGGCAGTATCTGGTCTGCTGCTGGGGGTGCTGTCCACGGGTCCCCTCGGCCCGGCGGGTTGAGGAGCTCCCAGGGTCCCCCTGTCTGTTGGGGTCAGGTGGTCCTGGTGCCGGCACCGGTGGTCGTGGCCTCTAACTCCTCCCGGTGTATATATATATATAAATTAAATATATATAAATTATATATATACGTTTTTCCGGTATTTTATTAATATGTACATAATTTAGAGAATATTTTCATATTCTCTAAATTATGTATATACATACACAAACATATATGTATATATTATGTGTGTGAGTATGTATATAATAGATGTGTATATGTATGTTATGTGTATATATATATATATATATATATATATATATATATATATATATATATATATAATAGATATTTTATTCATATATATATATATATATACACATGTTTTTCAATTATATATGTAGACATTTTATTTTATTTCTTTCTTTATTGTTTTTTAGATATTTAATCAATAGTTTCCCTCAGCTTCAATAAAAACAAACAAACAGACAAACAAACAAACACTTGAAAGTCTGACAGTCTGAACTCAGGGAAAAGCGCGCACAACCCTTTTCCTGAGGAACGCGCGGGCACGCGACCAGCTGCTGCGCGTGACCGTCCGCTCATTCACACCTGCTGCAGGCTCCGCCCACCTCACCTGCCCGCGCGCCTCACCACGCACTCTCGCGGCTGTGAGCTCGCGCAGTTTGCGGTTGCTCCGAGAGTCAGGTGAGGCGGAAGTGAAGAGGAGAGGAGAGAGGCTCGCGCGGCTCACCTGTCGTCAGGTACACATCCAGAGGAGCAGATAAGAAGGAAAACAGTAAGTGGAGCAGGGTTCTGTCTGTTCTGGGTTCCACCGCCTGGTTCTGGTTCTGGTTCTCAGATTCCAGTCCGGTGGTTCAACATGCGGGTCGAGGCCCTACAGAGGGTCCAGGAGAAGCTAACAGGAAGTAGTTCAGCAGCAAATACAAGGTTTAATCTGTGTTTTTAGGATCTGTACACAGTTTATTCTTATTTTCTCTAAACGTTTCATATTTTTTGCTCTTATTTTAAACATTTTATTGATGCAATCCAGACTTTCTGTGTTTTTCAATCATTTTAGTAATTTTTGTACATTTTATTGAAGTTCTGTGGACCTCTTCCTGTCACTTTATTAAGACGATTTCAGCACAATACTGAACAATAATAGTAGTAATAATAATAAGAAGAAAAAGAATAAGAATAGCGATTGTTGCTAATATTTTTAAGGTTTTAATGTTGCGTTTTGTATGTTTTCCAGCATTTTTATTCATATTTTTCTGACATTTTATTGAATGTTTTTAACCAACAACCCTCTTTGAAATGAAATTATCTCCACAAAGTCCTCTTGAAACTCCCCATTCACCTGTAGAACCACCTTATTTACATCTAGAACCCTTTACAAAGACCAGTAGAACCATTTAAAGGCCTGTGAATCCACTCTGTAGATGACTAGAACCCCCTAAGGTTGTTTCCTTGGTTGTGACTTGTTTCTGGACGGATCCTTGGTGTTTGGGAGCACATCCAGGCTGTGGGGACCATGAGGAGTGTGGTTCTAGTGGGAACCGGTGTGTTCTGCTGGGGATGTGGCGTTGGTGCTGTCATGTTTCAGGAATGTGCTGCTGCAGCTGAACAGGATGTGAACGTGTCTGACAGATAGAACACAGGAACAGCAGCAGCTCATCTGTTTGCTTTCAGGTTCTAATGTTTAGACGAGAGGATCTGAAACGGTCGAGGTTCTACTCAGTAAGTCTGTTTAGATCCAGACATGTTTTAGTCACCAGGAAGTTCAGCAGCAGCTTTCTGACAATTAGCTGTTTTCTTTAGTTTCTTTGTGGTTGTTTTGTGTGTCTTTGTGTTTGTCTTTGTCTCTTTGTGGTTGTTTTGTGTCTTTTTGTGGTTATTTCGTTTTTTTGTGTCTATTTGTGGTTATTTCGTTTTTTTGTGTCTATTTGTGTCTCTTCGTGGTTGTTTTGTGTCTCTTTGTGGCTGTTTTGTGTCTCTTTGTGGTAGTTTTGTGTCTATTTGTGTCTCTTCATGGTTGTTTTCTGTCTCTTTGTGGTTGTTTTGTGTCTCTTTGTGGTAGTTTTGTGTCTCTGTGTGGTTATTTAGTTTTTTGTGGTCTTTTTGTGTCTCTCTGTGGTTATTGCGTGTCTCCTTGTAGTTGTTTTGTGTCTTTTTGTGCCTGTTTTGTGTTTTGTTGTGGTAGTTTTCTGTCTCTTTGTGGTCGTTTTTGTCTCTCTGTAGTTTTGTGTCTCTTTGTGGTCGTTTTATGTCTCTGTTGTTGTTTTGTGTCTCTTTGTGTCTCTTTGTGGTTGTTTTGTGTCTCTTTGTGTCTCTTTGTGGTTGTTTTGTGTCTCTTTGTGTCTCTTTGTGGTTGTTTTGTGTCTATTTGTGTCTCTTTGTGGTTGTTTTGTGTCTCTTTGTGGTCTAGTTTTTCTCTATTTCTATCATTTCTTTATTTAGTCTTCTGTAAAAATGGCTGCAGCTGAATAAACTCGGTTATTTTCTGCTTTTATTGGTTTAATGGGTCAGAAATCGTTGGTGTCTTTGTGGTTTTGAACTGTTGTCGGATGAAACAAGTCCAGCCATTGACTGTTCTTTCCTTGTGCTACTGTTCTTCATGGACATGAATCACAGCAGATAGTTGGATCAATGATGCTCTGTCAGTGTGGAGGATGAATGAGGGTTCTGAACAAGGCTGTGAGTGTCGGACAGTTTGAGTAAGTTTCTTTTGCTGCAGATGGAGATAAGATAAGGACTGCTGCAGAGAACAAGGCACTCATTGATGGCTGTTAAGGTGAATCTTTCCCAGTTAATGCCTCCTAACGCAGCAGAGTGTTGTGTTCGCAGTGAGCAACCCCATCCCGTCCAACCTCAAGTCTGAGGCCAAGAAAGCCGCCAAGATCCTGAGAGAGTTCACTGAGATCTCAAACCGGAACGGACCGGACAAGCTCATCCCAGGTAGGACCACCTCCAGCCCCAGGCCAGTTCCTCCTGGAGGTCTGGAACGTGCACTCTAACGTGCACTCTGTTTGTGTTGCAGCTCATGTGATCGCCAAGGCCGAAGGTTTGGCCATCATCTCCGTCATCAAGGCCGGGTTCATGATCACCGCCAGAGGAGGCAGCGGCATCGTCATCGCCAGACTCCCTGACAGACGTAAGGCTGGAAGATCCAAGGATCCCTCTGTAGGGTTCTGTTTGGTTCTGTTCTGTTCTGTTTGGTTCTGTTCTGTTTGTTTCTACTGTTGTTGTGGTCTCTTTTTGTCCTGTCATGTCTTGTCACCTCATCAGACCTTGTCATTGTCTCATTATCTTGTTGTTTCGTTGTCTAGTTGTCTCATTGTCTCATTGTCTCGTCTTGTTGTGTCCTCTGTCTCTCCAACAGACGTACAGCTGTAAAGCTTCTCTCCATAGAGTTCTGCCTGTTCGATTCTGTTGTGTCTTGTTGTTTGATTTCATTTTGTGTTGTGTCTTCTTGTTGTCTTGTTGTGTCTTTTCTTGTTGTGTTGTCTTATTGTGCTGGGTCTCAACTTATTGTGGTTTGTCTCATGTTGTTGTATCTTGTCGCATTGTGTCTTTTCTTTTTGTGTCTTTTTGTGTTGTGTCTCATCTTGTTGTACTTTGTCTTGTTGCATCTTTTTGTGTCTTGTCTTATTGTGCCTCTTACTGTTGCATCTATTCTTTTTGTTTCTCGTCTTGTTGCGTTGTGTCTTTTCATGTTGCATCCAGTCTTGCATCTTATTGTGTGTTCTGTCTTTTGTTTATGTGTCTTGTACTGTTTTGTCTCACCTTGTCTCATCGTGTTGTGTCTTGTCTTTTTGGTTCTTATCTTGTCAAGTCTTTTCACTTTGTGTCCAGTCTTGTGTCTTGTCTTGTTGTTTCTTGTATTATGTTATGTCTCGTGGTGTTGTGTCTTTTCTTGTTGTGTCTCATGGTTTCCTATCTGGTCTTTTTGTTTGTTTTTTATCTTTTCTTGGTGTGTCTCGTGGTGTTGTGTCTGGTCTTTTTGTTTGTTTCTTGTCTTGTTGTCTTTGTGTCTTTTCATGTTGTGTCTTGTCTTATGTTGTGTTTCATGGTGTTGTCTCTTGTCTTCTTGTCTTTTCATGTTGTGTCCAGTCTTGTGTCGTGTTGTCACTGACTATTGTGTTGTTTTGTCGTGTCCTCTGTTGTGTTGGTTTTGTGATGTCTTCTATCTCTTGGACCTTCCTGTGTCCTATGGTGACCTCCCTGCTCTTGTTGTTGTTGTTGTTGCCCTGCGTTGCCACGGTAGCGGCCATCCCTGCAGCGCTGGACTCGTGCTGCAGTCAGCTGAGACGTTGGGTGTTTCATGGCAGCCGGCAGATGTTGCGGTTTGTCGTGCTGCCAGAAATCTGCTGCTGGTCTCAGGCGAACCCTCAGCAGCAGCCAGACGCTGAACCAAAACAGCTGACTTGGAGGTCTTCTTACTGTGTCTCTGTGTGTCTCTGTATGTCCAGGGTGGTCGGCACCGTCGGCCATCGGCATCGCTGGTCTGGGCGGAGGATTCGAGATCGGCGTGGAGGTGAGTCACAGTCCTGAGTTTAGTCACTTCCTGTTTTAGTTTAAGAGAAAAAATATAACCGACTGTGAAAATGATGAGTTCCAGATCGTTTTGTGTCTCTTTGTAGTTGTTTTGTGTCTTTGTCATCATTTTTTACATCTTTCTAGTTCCTCAGTGTCTCTTTATAGTTCTTTTGTGTATCTTTGTGGTTGTTTTGTGTCTCTGTGGTTGTTTTGTGCCTTTGTGTGGTTGTTTTGTGTCTCTTTGTGGTTGTTTTGTTTCTTTGTTGTAATTTTGTGTCTCTGTGGTTGTTTTATGTCTTTGTGGTTGTTTTGCATCTCTTGTGCTGGTTGAATGCAGCTCATTGCCGGTTTTCAGACTGTCCTTGAACTCACCACCTCCCTGTATACATCACACCTGATTGGTTGATTCCCTCCAGGTGTCGGACCTGGTGATCATCCTGAACCAGCGCCGGGCCATCGAGGCGTTTACGAAGGGCGGGAACTTGACGCTGGGTGGGAACTGCACGGTGGCAGTGGGGCCGATGGGCCGGTAGGTGGACTTTGATGACAGTCAGCTGTGGCTTCCTGTGACTCAGCATGTTATTTTTAGAAGGAGGTCAGAGGCATTTCAGAGCAGTTCAACAGGTTTAGGAGCACATGTGTCGGCAGGTGTGTGTGTGGGCGTGGCCAGGTATGTGACTCCCAGGTAAATGATGACATCAGCAGCAGTCGAGTCATGAACACCTGCACCTGACGCATCAAACAGGACATTTTGTAGTGGTTTTGTGTCTCTTTGTGATTGTGTTGTCTCTTTATAGTTGTTCAGTTTGTCTTTGTGCATTTTTTGCCTAATTTTTCATCATTTTGAATCCCTTTGTTACTATTTTTAGTTTCTTTGCAGTCACTTTGCGTTGCTTTGTTGTTTTTGTACTTCTTTTGCTGCTCTTAGTTTTGCATCTTTATGTGGTTGTTGTGTGTCTGTTCATAGTTGTTTCATTTTGTGTTCGTTCTACAAACGAAGAAATAAATGTTGTGTCTCTAGTTAAGACCAGAAAAATGGAGGACCCAGGATCCTGCCCTGAGGAACGTCTCAAACCCTACTAACCCTAGTAACAATACTAACTCACAACCTACTACCCCTACTCACCCTTCTAACCCTTCTAACCCTACTCACCCTACTAGCCCTACTAACCCTAACTGTTCCTTTAATGGATTCATGTGTTGTTGTGGTAACGTTGGGGTGAAATGTTCTCGTCAGGAACGTGGAGGCCGACGTGGCTCTGCGCAGCACGGCGGCCGTCTTCACCTACTGCAGGTCCAGAGGGTTGTTTGCTGGGATTTCTTTGGAGGGATCCTACCTGATCGAACGCAAAGAAACCAACCGCAAGTACGGAAACATCCACCACAATCGTAGCTCCCTTCTCCAAGTTCAAGTCTTTAACCGAGTCATCCCATCGCAGGTTCTACGGCCTGGACATCCGAGCATCGGCCATTTTGAACGGTGACGTGGAGCCACCGTCGGAGTGCTACGACCTCTACCACATACTGGACGCCTACACCGAGGCCTACGCCGCCGACTGGACCAGCAAGAACCCCAGGGTGAAGGTGGTGGATAGTCTTTACTTCCTGTTGGTGGTCCCTCTGGGGATATTTAACATCTGCTGGACTTTGTGGTTGTTTTTGTCGTCATCTTGCATCTTTGGTTGGTAGATTTGTGTTGTTTTCATCCCGCTGTGGACAATTTATGACCGTTAGGGGTTGTTTTTATAGTTTTTGTGGTCATTTTCTGTCTCCCTCAGATGGTTTTGCATCCATTTTTCTCCATTTTGCACCAATTTGTAATCATTTTGTGTTTTTTTTTTTGCCCCTTTGTGTTTTAGTGTGATAATTTTGTGTCCCTTTGTGGTCATTTAACATAATTTTTTGGTCATTTTGTGTTGCCTTGAGGTTGTTTTGGATCAATTTTTATTCATCTTGCATTAGTTTGTAGTCCTTTTGTATCTTAACTTTGTGTCCCTTGTATGTTTTTTTTATTTATGTTGTGCCTCTTTGTGGTCATGTAACATCTGTTTGTGCTTGGTTTACATCACTTTTTAGTCTTTTGCTTTCCTTTTGTGATCATTTCGTGCTGCCTTGAGGTTGTTTTGCATTAATTTCTGGTCTTTTTGCATCAGTTTGCAGTGATTTTCTATGTTTGTTTGGTCATTTTGTATTTACTTTGTGCCCCTTTGTGGTCATTTAACATGTATTTGTGGTTGCTTTGGATCACTTTTTAGTCTTTGCTTCCCTTTATGGCCGTTTTCTGTGTGTTTTTGGATATTTTGCACTGTGTTGTAGTCATTTTGCATCCTTGTTTATTTGTTGTTTTTTATTTATGTTTGTGGTTGTTTATGTTCGCTTTTGGTCATTTTGTGTCTCTTTGTGGGTGTTTTGTGTCCCTTTGAGATAATTTTCCATCTGTTTGTGGTGGTTTTAGATCACAGTTTTGCGTTTAATGCAGTGTTGTGTTCGTCTCCAGTCGATTCCTCCGTCCAGACCTCCAGCTCCTCCACAGCAAAGACTCCCCAGCAGCTTCCAGAAGCCAGCCGCCGGTAAACATCACGCTGTTGTTGTTGTTTGTTTGTTTATGGTGTAAACAATCTGTGATGACACCTGTGTTTGTGGTCGCAGGAGCAGGAAGCAAAAACTCTCTCTACCCGAGCATCTCCATCTACAAATCTGAAACCTCCGGTAAGTTCCTTCTTCTTCAGGTTTAGATTAGAATCTGGTTTAGATTAGAATCTGGTTTAGATTAGAATCTGGTTTAGATTAGAATTAGGTTTAGATTAGAATCTGGTTTAGATTAGAATCTGGTTTAGATTAGAATTAGGTTTAGATTAGAATCAATTCCAGTTTAGAGTCTTAAAAGTTGGAGAAACTGATGTGAATCCTCTGAAATGTTGGAAACACACATACAGTGTGGTCAGCTTGTTTTAAATCAGCGCTCTAGCTCCCTCTGGTGTCCACCGCTGTAACTACACTCTGTTTTTATTTTACCTAACGTCATGCTTCATGTTTTCTTTCTGTTTCAGGTCAGTTCGCCTCCAGAAACTCTCAGAACTCCGGTAAGAAACTCCACATTTAACACAAGCACAAATCTAACAACTAATTCTGTGTTTAGGATTGTAATTCTATAATAGTCTGAAATATATGTGTGAAAATATTTTGGATTTTTTTTCTTTCAGTATTTTACATTTACAGCAGCAGAGGGTTTATAGATGCTCTTTTTCATTCTTTATTGTTTGATTTCTGAAGAACTTGTTCTTGTGTACAATAAATTAAAATGATTCATTAGATTTTAAGGAGGTTTTTTAATGTTTGAATTAAAAATTAATTTTATAAAATCAATGAGTCAAATCAGTTTTAAAACTTTTTTCATTATTCCAGATATTTAGTGTAATATATAAAAATGCGTATTTATGCTTCAACATATTCTATATTAAATATGATACTTAATTTATTAATATATTAAATTTAAAACCAAAGAAATTAAAAATAATTATTTCATAGACATTAACTGTGATTTATTGAAAAAAATCTAAATTTATAAAATATCAATATAATATTTACAGGAAATTTTTATGTGTTACTTTTAAGAATTGAAAAAGGCAGTTTTTAATAGACTCTTTGTGGATTTTTTTTTTTTTACAGATATTTAGTAAAATCACACACAAACAAAACTAACTTTGATGCTAATCACAAAAGCTGTGATTAATGACACAATTCATAAATAATAATGTATTAAAAAGGGATATTTTCTTCTTCTTTTGCATCATTTGACTATGAAATGAGACTATTTTCTCAATATTTAAATCAAAAATGATTCTGCAGACATTTATTATTTTAAAGACATTCATGCATGTTTGGGACTTATAAATGTTCAAATATTTCATTTTTCAGTGTTATTTTATAGTAAAACAATTAATATACGTGTGGTATTCTGCACTTAATGCGATGATAAAGGTTTCATATCAAAGATTGTGAATAATTTTAAAGATTCCAAACATAAATACATATGAAAAATAAATAAAAAGTGAAAAAAAGTGAGAAAAAACAACTTTTACACTCTGTTCATGAGGTTTTAGTTAGTTTTTTATATATTTTTATTTTCCTCCAGGCGGAGCGGCGTTGGTGGGTGGAGCCAGCGGCCTGCTGGTCGTCACGGCAACCCACCCGTACACGGGGCAGCAGCCCGGCGACCTGAGCTTCGTCCCAGGTGACCGGATCACCGTCATCACCCAGACCGAGTCCCAGTATGACTGGTGGGAGGGCCGACTGGAGGACGGACGCGTCGGCATCTTCCCCGCAAACTTTGTCTCATTCTGACGTCGCCCCCTGTGGCCCGACGGAGGAACTGCAGCCGGGCAAATACCAAAACAAACACTGCAAGACTTCTGGTACCGACTTTAAAACTAAATTCAGGTGCATTGATTCATACATTTAGTTGTTATTGTTGAAGATAAACAAATATTTCTGAATCATTAAGTACAAAAATGTATTAAAAACTCAGTAAATGTTCACAAATTTCTGAACAAAGCCTTAAATATTGCCTGAAAATGTGTGAA
This sequence comes from Acanthochromis polyacanthus, assembly GCF_021347895.1. Taxonomy (NCBI): domain Eukaryota; kingdom Metazoa; phylum Chordata; class Actinopteri; family Pomacentridae; genus Acanthochromis; species Acanthochromis polyacanthus. The sequence goes on along the minus strand of NC_067134.1, from coordinate 7,302,233 downwards.
TATTTGCATGAATGAACAAATCTGATGCTAAATATTCACTAAAACTTCTAATAGATGCTTGTAGATGTGATCATTTCTGGGTTGGAGACAAAACACGACATTTGATGGAGTTTTTAATGTTACACACCAAATCCAGAGGCGACTAATTTTATAATTTCTGAGAAAAAAACATGAAATTTGTTACAAAAGTCAGAGAAAATTTGAGTCACGGCTTCAGTTAAACCAAAGCAAATGTTGAGTTATGCTAAATTTACCATCAGAAACATCATTTTGTGATTTCTTACTAATTAAAAAGAGCTGCATTTACACAGAGCTGACGTTTCTACGTGACCTGTACCGACCACAAGACTCTGGAGCTACGTTAGCTTTAAAATAATCAGATGTTAGTTCGTTTAAAACCAACAGTTCCACTTGGATTTAGTTACTTTACTGTTAAAAAAGACACAAAAAGCTTCACAACAAAGTTCACGGCTGTTTGTTATTTACAAGGTTGTGATGATGATGATGTATAACAGTTTACAGCCTGATGAAGGATTCTGGAGAGAATTTATCTCAAATATCAGAGAAAATATTCATTTTTTCTTTCTTGTATTTTCACATATGTTGACATAAAACAGTATTTCAGTCTTCTGTTACTCTTCCCACCTTTAAAAAGTTGTTTATTGACACTTTTCTCTGTAATTGTAACGGTGGTTTTTATATGGTAGTGGGACCATTCTGTCAGGAAAGCAATAATGTGGTGTTTGGGGGATGTGTGGAGATCACGAATAAATCGAACTTATTAAAACTTTTCTTTGTTTTCAGGCAGTTTGTCAAAGAAGTGATTCTGAGTCGATTCACATCAGTTTCTCCATGAGTCAACGCTTGTCCAAAATAATGCAGAATTTCTAAAAAACGAGTGAAATTTGCCCAAAAAGACAGAAACTTGCAAAAAATGGAACAAAGAAATGTCCAAAATGTCTGAAATAGTGCCCAAAATAATCCGAAATGTGTCCAAAGTCATAGAATGTTCAGAAATGACAAAAGATGAACACATTTACTGAAAAATCTGTCCTCAATTACAAAATGTTTACAAAACACGTGAAAATGTTTTAGGATTGTACTTTTAGAATGTTTTTGTTGTATTTTATTGTAATTAGGAATTTTAGGAATTATTTTTCATTTTCATTTTTTATATTTCCAAATTGTATTTTCTGGAAATTTTTCATGAATTTTATGTACACCCCCTGTCAAAAGTTTGGAGACACTTTCTCATTCAAATAAATTAGAACCTGTCTCAAAACTTCTGACAGGGAGTGTATGTTTTAAAGAAATTTAGCTGAACTGTTGTAGGTTTTAAGTATTTTGTTGACATTTTATTAACATTCCTACGACATTTCTCTGGATTTTTTGATATAAATATAGTTTTACATTTCTGAGTCATTTAAAAAATCTGAAATTCTAATAAAAATAAATTTATTCATAGTCACCTTTCAGAACACTCACATACATGTTAAAGAAATCAGTTTGAATTATTTCACAGTTAAATTTCACTGAACTTTGAAGTATGAATGGAATTCTAAGATGTGCGAGCAGCAGCTGGTTACGGGAGCTCTCAACCCTTTTTTCTTACTTTTCGTTTTTTCTATTGTAAATAGGCACTTTTTCCTATTTTTCCTTAAAGTGGGTGAAGCTTTGTGCAATCGTGCATATAGGAAACCCACTTTTATCACACTTTTATTCGGAGTTGTGCTGTTTTTTTGCACTTTTTGGACTTGCTTCAGGTGAGCCCTCTGGACACAGCGGCGGCCGCTCTGAGGAACAAAGACGCTACACACTGAGACCCTTCTGGGCCTCCACAGCTCATCCTTTCTCTACACGGAGAGGCCCCATGTCCCCGCGGAGATACGGAGAAAAAGAAGAGGCTGCAGAAGAGGACGGCGAAAGCGCAGGACTTACTTTCCCTCTATCATCATGGGGAACGTCCTCTCCATCACCAACAAGGTAGAGGAGCTGGCCACGCTGACGCGGCTGAAGGAGCATCGTGAGTGTAGCCTCATGTGTTTCACGGAGACGTGGCTGAATGGACATACACCGGACTCTGTGGTTTCCCTGAACGGATTTACACTCGCGCACACGGACCGGAACGCGGTGGGAAGCGGCAAAAAGTCTGGGGGAGGACTGGCTGTGTACGTGAATGAGCGGTGGTGTAACCCAGCAAACGTGCACGTGAAGGAACAGCTGTGCACGCAGGACTTGGAGATGCTTACGGTGGCGCTGCGGCCGTATTATCTACCGAGGGAGTTCTCGCACGTGATTGTGTTTTGCGTGTACATCCCACCATCAGCTCATGCAGGGACAGCGTGTGAAAGACTCCACAGCGCCGTGAGCGAAGCCCAGAGCCGCCATCCCCGGGCGCTCGTCCTGATCAGTGGAGACTTCAACCACGCCTCCCTCTCTGCCTTTCTCCCAACTTTCACACAGTATGTCACGTGTCACACGCGGGGCGACAAGACACTGGACTTACTGTATGTGAATGTGAAAGGCGCCTACACCGCTGCCCCCCTCCCCCCACTGGGCCGCTCGGACCACAACCTGGTTCATCTGCTCCCCCACTACACACCCAAGGTGAGAAGAGGACCTGTGCAGAAGAGAACTGTGAAGGCATGGACAGATGAGGCCAGTGAGAGACTCAGAGACTGTTTCCAGACCACAGACTGGAGCTGCTCTACAGTCCTCATGGAGACGACATCGATGGCCTCACGCATTGCATCACAGATTACATCAACTTCTGCGTGGACAGCACTGTGCCAACTCGGACGGTACGGTGCTTCTCCAACAACCACCCCTGGGTCACCCCTGAGCTCAAAGCCCTCCTGAACCAGAAGAAACGGGCTTTCATCTCAGGGGACAGAGAGGAGCAGAAGAGAGTGCAGCGTGAGCTCCAGTGGCGGATCAGAAGGGCCAAGAAGGACTATGGGAAGAGGCTGGAGGAGAAGCTGGTTCAGAACAACGCGCGGGACGTGTGGAGAGGACTTAAGAACATTTCTGGACATGGACAGAGTGCCAGAGGGACAGCTGATGGAGACCAGCGCAGGGCGGACGAGCTGAACTGTTACTTTAACAGATTTGACTCTCCCCCCACCCCCTCTGCCCCCTTTCCTGCTCCCCCCTCTTCACACATCCCCAGCCCAGCAGACCCTCCCCTTCCTGGGACACCTTCACCGGCCCCCAACTCACCCACACGGACTACTCCCACCCCCTGCAGCCCACCTCACTCCCCCCCTCACTCCCCCCTCTCCTTCACACCGGACCAGGTGAGGAGAGAGCTGAGGCGACTGAAGCAGAGGAAATCTGCTGGACCAGACGGCATCAGTCCCAGGCTGCTGAGGACCTGCTCGGACCAGCTCTGTGAGGTCCTCTGCCACCTCTACAACCTGAGCCTCAGCATGGAGCGGGTCCCCGTCCTGTGGAAAACCTCCTGTGTGGTCCCAGTCCCTAAAACAGCTCACGCCAAGGAACTGGCCCACTACAGACCTGTCGCCCTCACCTCCCACCTCATGAAGACCTCTACCTCCGCTCAGTGGTGAGCTCCGACCTGGACCCGCTGCAGTTTGCCTACAGGCCCAACATGGGGGTAGAAGACGCCGTCATCTACCTGCTGCAGCGAGCGCTCACTCACCTGGAGAGCACCGGCAGCGCTGTGAGAGTCATGTTCTTTGACTTCTCCAGCGCCTTCAACACCATCAGGCCGGCGCTGCTGCGGGGGAAGCTGGAGGACGCGGGAGTTGATGGACATCTCGCTGCCTGGACCACTGACTACCTCACTGACCGTCCACAGTACGTGCGGCTGCGCGGCTGTGAGTCAGAGGTGGTAGTCTGCAGCACGGGGGCGCCCCAGGGCACCGTCCTCTCACCCTTCCTCTTCACCATCTACACCTCGGACTTCACCTACAACACGGACAGCTGCCATCTCCAGAAGTTCTCCGATGACTCCGCCATTGTGGGCCGTGTGTCCGAGGGGAACGAGCTGGAGTATCGGTCGGTCATCATGGACTTTGTGGACTGGTGTGAGCGCAACCATCTGTGCCTCAACACCAGTAAGACGAAGGAGATGGTGGTCGACTTCAGGAGAAGGACACTCCCACATCCACCAGTGAACATCCAGGGGCAGGACATTGAAACAGTGGACAGTTTCAAGTACCTGGGTGTTCACCTCAACAATAAACTGGACTGGTCCCACAACACCGATGCTCTGTACAAGAAGGGCCAGAGTCGCCTCCACCTTCTGAGGAGGCTGAGGTCCTTCGGAGTGTGCAGACCTCTACTAAGGACTTTCTACGACACTGTGGTAGCCTCTGCTTTCCTCTACGCTGTCGTCTGCTGGGCCCCGGGCAGCACAGAGCGGGACATGAAGAGACTGAACAAGCTGACCAAGAGGGCCAGCTCTGTCCTGGGCTGCCCACTGGACTCTGTGATGGATGTGTGTGAGAGGAGGATGTTGACCAAGCTCTCATCCATCATGGACAACAGCTCCCACCCACTGCACCGGACTGTAGTGGAGCTGAGCAGCTCCTTTAGCACGAGACTCAGACACCCTCAGTGCAAGAAGGAGCGCTACCGCAGGTCCTTCATCCCCACTGCCATCAGACTGTAGAACACTACTGTGTAGTTGTTATTATGTGCAATATTTATTATCTTGTTCTTGCACTTTCGTGACTTTTGCACTCCTGTTTTTTGTTTTTGTTTCTAAGAGCCCTGTAATGTTAAATTTCTCCTTTGTGAGATTAATAAAGTCTATCTTATCTTATCTTGAATTCTGTGAATGAAGCTGCAGTTCCACGTTGTGTCCTGCAGGTGGCGCTGTAACTGCAGAAATCAAACCAAAACACATCAGTTCACTTCTAAGTGCATCTTTATTGAATTAATTTATAAAAACAAAACAAAATGACAACCAAAAAGCAAACAAATGAACAAACAACAGAATCACAAAAGAAATTTAAATAAATCCATATTTTTAACCTTTTATTAAAAATACTGTTTGTTTATAAACATTAAAAGTTCACATTTTTTATTTTCACATCATTTTCTTGGCCTAATTTCTAACAAATTGACCCACACATGACAAGAATATTTTTAATCTATGGAGCTCTTGGATTAAAAGCTGAGATGGCAGCTAATATGCTCAGCTAATTAGCCGCTATTTATATTTGTTGGTCTGTATATTTAAATCAATATGATTAATACATTCATTTACACATTTAATACATGGAATTTGACGTTTAGACACAAAGCTGCACAAAGTTAAAGAGGTTGTGATTTTTTTTTTTTTTTTTTTTTAGATCTGCTAAGCTAGTTAGCATTAGCATCTTGAATGGAATCCCTGCTTCCTTTAGCTCTGTGGAAAAACTGGGAAGTTTTACTGCATAATAATAACAACAAAAATAATAATAATAACAATAATAATAATGTGCTGTAAAGGAAATTAGCCTTAGCAATAAAAGCTCTGGTGAATTAGCTAGCTAGCACCGCAGCCATGGCTAGCTTTAGCTAACTATTATCTGTTATGTTTGTGGTTTAGTTGTTCCACATAATTAAAGGATAGCAGCTAAATCTATAAAAATGCTAGATCTGACTGTCACTTAAACCATTATTTAAGGAAAATAAATGTTCTATGATATTTTTACGTCACTGTAGCTCATAGTAGATTACGTTTTTTTGCTAGTAGATGAATAATTCTTCCACAGCTGTCTCTGAACCATGAAACTGTTTTCATAAATGATGATGTGAACTCGTTTGTTTTGTTCTTCCTCACATATTTTCATCTGATTTGGAGGAATTATCGAAGCCGTTTCCCTTAAATCAGTCCAGTGAGTTGTTTCAAGGTGTCCTTCTCTGCAGGGAGATTCTCCGGTTTCGTGGTTCGGCTGCTCCACAGCTTCCTGAAAACACAACGTAACACAACAATGATTCACTCTGCAGCCATTAATGTTAAAAACGTCCACTAGTCTATGTCCACTTTCAGCGTGACTGAACCAGTGTAACGTGACTGGAAGCTTTTCAGTCCAGTTCCAGTCTGATCTCTGGGTTAAACTGAGCGTTATACGTGACGGTAGATTCTTTGAGGCCAATATTTTGGTCTTCCCGAGTGTTTTTATCGACCAAACAAATCAAATATGTTTCCAAATTTACAGTTGCTTGTAAAATGATTCAACCCCTCCTGATATTTGTGACTTTCTGGCTGAATGAGCAGCATTCCAGGCGACTGAATCATATCAGAAGCTGCCCGTTAGCTTAAACCTGAATCTATACTAACGTAGGTTTAAAATGTGATCCTGGTCGGTCGTTGTTCTCACCTCGTCCACCAGTGGGCGTCCAGGCCGGGGGGGCGGGGCCTCGGCTGCCGGTCGCAGTCCTCCACTGAGTCGGGTAGTGGGATGTCACTCGTCTCCGGCAGCATCAGGCAAAGACCGCTGCCTATGATTGGTCCGCCGCTGTACACCAACATGGCAGCCAATGAGATCGCTCCATTGGAACTTGGCGGCACGAGGGTGTTGACCAATGAGCCGAGTCGGAAAGACAAGTTGACCAATGACACACAGCGCTGCCTGGTTAGAAGGAACTGAGGTTACACACTGGTTAGCCCACTAGTTAAACTCTGGTTAACCTGTTAGTTAAACACTAATTAACCTGCTAATTAAAAATTCGGTTACCTGTTAGTTAAACTCCAGTTAACCTGCTAGATAAACATTAGTTTACCTGTTAGTTAAAGTCAAGTTAACCTGTTAGTTAAACATTAGTTTACCTTTTAGTTAAACTGTAGTTAACCTGTTAGTTAAACACTAGTTAATCTGCTAGTTAAACTCTGGTTAACCTGTTAGTTAAACACTAATTAACCTGCTAGATAAACATTAGTTTACCTGTTAGCTAAAGTCTAGTTAACCTGTTAGTTAAACTCTAGTTAACCTGTTAAACACTAGTTAACCTGCTAGTTAAACTCTAGTTAACCTGTTAGTTAAACTCTAGTTAACCTGTTAGTTAAATATGAGTTTACCTTTTCGTTAAACACTAGTTAACCTGTTAGTTAAACACTAGTTAACCTGCTAGTTAAATACTAGCTAACCTGCTAGTTACACTTCATAGACACAAGTTTACCTGCCAGTTAAAGCTGGTAGTTAGGCTAACCAGTATACTAGCTGGTTGATGTAGTTTAGTACCTGACCACGGTGGGGAACAGCTCGATGCAGTACAGGATGGAGATGGAGGAGGTCGCCAGGATGCAGAGTTTCCCCATCAGAGCCAAACTCATCACCAGCACCGGCTCACCTGAACAAGCAGCAAATATGATCAATACCTGATCAATAATCAATAACAGTTCAGGATGAAAAGAATATAGTGACAATTTAGTATATGCTAATGTCAATAGTTTTTTTTTTTAATGGGTAAAATAATTATCTTGATGCTACAGTTTTAACAGGGTAATATTTTGTTTCTTATGGTGTAATGTTAGCATGCTAATGCTGTTTTAGCATGACAACAGTTTGATATTTATAAATAAATATGTGTCTGATGTTAGCATGCCAATACTTGAACATTATCTATAATAATAATTTGTGATTATTATTTTGGCATTACAGTAACATTGACAAATGTGTTTAGCATGCTAACTTCAGATAGTATGTAGTACTTAGTGTATGCTAATGCTACTAATAGGTAAAATAATTAACCTGTCTTAAGATAATATTTTAATATTTATAGTATACTATGTGTATAATGTTAGCATGCATTTTTTTAGTATTTAAAAACATTTGTAATTTGTTTTAGCATTTCTGGTTATCTTGTTAAAATGATTTTAGTACACTAAAATCCAGTTCCCGCCAATATCCAGCAACTTCACACAGCCGTTGAAGAAGAGTGGACCCCCCCAATGAAACAAAAGTGTACCTTTCAGAGTGGCCTTTTATTGTGGGCAGTCTAAGGCACACCTGTGCACTAATCATGGTGTCTAATCAGCATCTTGATATGGCACACCTGTGAGGTGGGATGGATTATCTCAGCAAAGGAGAAGTGCTACTATCACACATTTAGACAGATTTGTGAACAATATTTGAGAGAAATGGTGATATTGTGTATGTGGAAAAAGTTTTAGATGTTTGAGTTCATCTCATAAAAAATGGGAGCAAAAACAAAAGAGTGTTGTGTTTATATTTTTGTTGAGTGTATAAACTGGTGACTATTTTGGTAAAATAATTAGCATGATGCTGCAATTTTAGCATCTAGCATTTTATTTAATTTGGTGTAATGTCAGCATGTTAATCTTTGTAAACATAAACTTAGGATTATTTTTAGCATTACTGCTGATGCAATTAAAAGTTTATAGAATGCTAATGCTAAAAAAATTGGTAAAATAATTGGCATGATATTACAGTTTTAGTGAATCAGCATTTTATTTAATATGGTGCAACGTGAGCATGCCAATGCTAAAAAGTGGTAAAATAATTAGCATGATATCACAGTTTTAGTGAGCTAGCATTCTCTTTAATATGGGGTAATGTTAGCATGTTAATCTTTATAAATATAAATGTAGCATTAATATTTTGGAGTGACTGTTGATTCAATTAAAAGTGTATAAAATGGTAATGCTAAAAAATTGGTTAAAAAATTAGCATGCTTGCATGTTCGTTGCTAATGCTAGCAAACTTCCATGGCTCACTGTTATATCTGGACAGCAGCAGCGACAGGAAGCATGCGGCGCCGCTCAGGAACAGAGTGAGCATGCTGATTGGCCGACGTCCCAGGCGAACCAATGGGATGAGCAGGCAGGGAGCTTCTGATAGGCCGGAGAAAAACTGGGCAGAGTAAATGCCGACGCCAAACGAGCCAATGTTCATGCAAATCCCATAGTAGGTTAGCGCCGATGCTACACTGGAGGATGGAACAACAAGAAAATCAAATTATTCATTTATTTTTCTCATTTTTGTTTACCTGAGTAAATGTGTCTCATAAATAAACTCAGTATTCTAGTATTGGAAATACTAGAATGGCAGTAGAGACAGCATTAGCAGTATTAGCTGTATTAGCAGTACGAGTATTAGCATTTGGTGTTCTGCATTTGCCTGAGGTAGCTCATGATGATTAGCCGTAGCAGGACAGTAGGGTGTCTCAGGTGGATGATGATGTCACCGGGGGTGTGGTCTGTGACAGGCTCTTCCTTCTGAGCCTTCTTCAGGTCAGAACAGGCCGAGTCGAGCAGCTGCAGATGAAAACATTTTGTAAAAGTAATCGATTAAATATTTAGCAAGAAATAACTGTTAGCTTAAAATGGTTAGCTAAATGTAGAATTAGGGTTAGCTAAAAATCATTAGGGTTAGCTAAAAATAATGGATTAAATGGTTCGCTAGCAGTCAGTCTTAGCTAAAATATAAAGTTAGCTTAAAGTGATTAGCTAAAAGTAGAATTTGTCTAAACACATTAGTTTGCTAAGAATGGATTAAATGGTTCGCCAACACTCAGTCGTCGCTAAAATAAAAAGTTAGCCTAAATGAGTAGCTTAAAGTTAGCTAGTATATATTAGAAAAAATGGTTCATTAACAGTCAATTTTAGCTGAAAGTAGTGCTTTGCCTAAAGAAAGAGATTACTAAAGACAATGTTTGCTAAAAGTTTGAGTTAGCTAAAAGTAATCATTCGCTAAAAGTAATGGTTGACTAGAAGTAACGATTAGCTAAACTTGTGAGCTAGCTAACAGTAATGATTAGCTAAAAGTAATAATTAGATAAAAGTAACGATTTGCTAAAAGTATGAGCTATCTAAAAGTAATGATTAGCTAAAAATAATGATTAGCTAAATGTACGAGTTAGCTAAAAGTATTGATTAGCTAAAAGTAATGATTGACTAAAAATATAAGTTAGCTAAAAGTAATGGTTGACTAGAGGTAATGATTAGCTTAAAGTATCAATTAGCTGAAAGTAATAATTATCTAAAAGTAATGGTTGAGTATAAGTAATGATTAGCTAAAAATATTAGCAAGCTAAAAATAATGATTGGCTAAAACTAAATGATTAGCTAAACTTATGAGCTAGCTAACAATAATGATTAGCGAAAAGTAATGATTAGATAAAAGTATCAGTTAGCTAAAAGTAATGATCAGCTAAAAATAATGATTAGCTAAAAATATGAGCTAGCTAAAAATAATGATTGGCTAAAAGTAAATGACTAGCTAAACATATGAGCTCGCTAACAGTAATGATTAGCTAAAAATGTTGATTAGCTAAAAGTAATGATTAGTTAAAAGTACAAGTTAGTGAAAAGTAATGCAATGGATTAAGTACTTAATCATAGTTTAAATAAATACTCAAAGTATTTTTTGGTTAGCTAAAAGTAGATCAAGTTAGCTTAAGGTAACAGCTAAAACTAGCATTAGCTGAAAAAAGTGGATTAACGTGACCTAAAGGTTAGCTAAAAGTAGCGATTAGCTTTAAAGACATGAAGAGTTTGTTTCATGTCAACTCTCCAGGTCATATTTTTCTTATTTTCTAGTTTTCATCTTTGTTTGATGGAAGTTCTTTGTCTGTGTGAACGTTTTGTACGTGATGCTGTGGCTCTGATTGCTCACCTGGTCCAGACACCGTTGGTCTCTGGTGCTGTTGCTACGGTAACGCTCCAGAACGTCCTTCCTCCTCCTGAGCAGCAGCCAGCGAGGGGACTCTGGGATGGACCTTTAAAGACAGAGAACACCAGGTCATCTTTCTATTGTCCCAGAGAGGACTGGAGGACACAGACAGGTGGACAGGTGAACAGGTGAGCTGCCTACAGGTAGAGTGGCAGGCAGATGAGCTGTGGAATGGCCAGCGACAGGTGAAGCTGCTTCCAGGTGGGGCTGAGCCAGGCCAGCAGAGCTCCGCCCATCGTCCCCAGACTGAAACAGAACGGCAGGAAGGCCGAAGGCCAGAGACGAGCTGAGGGAAGAGTCCACTCCACCGCTGAGGCACAGGAAGTTTAAAAAAACATTTAATAACATCATGAAGGAGTCATAGTAGCACTAATCAGGAGGTCTAGGAGGAGTCATAGTAGCACTAATCAGGAGGTCTAGGAGGAGTCATAGTACCACTAATCAGTAGGTCTAGGAGGAGTCATAGTACCACTAATCAGTAGGTCTAGAAGGAGTCATAGTACCACTAATCAGTAGGTCTAGAAGGAGTCATAGTACCACTAATCAGTAGGTCTAGGAGGAGTCATAGTAGCACTGATCAGAACTTGGTACTGGGGTTCTAAAACAGCTCAGATGGAGTCCAGATGTTTGGTGAGAACCTGACCAGGACTACCACAGTGGATGGATGGTCCTGACAGTGAAGCATGGAGGAGGGAGTGTGATGATGTTGAAGACATTTTGAGAAGCAGCGTGAAGATCTCAGGGTGAACCAGAACAACTAACTAACTGAACTAGTGGATCTAAATGTAGTAAATCTAAACTGCTGAGCTCCAGAGTGGACTGCCTTCCAACCTGACGGCTCATTTCCAGTGATTAACTTCCTCCTCAGACTGAGCAGGTCAGAGGTTGGAGCGCCGCTGGAAGCTGTCGGCCCTCATCAGGACTTTATCTGATTATCAGCCATGTGAGTCCAATAAACAGCTCTGCAGCAGACAAACAGCTCAGCTCCAGACTGGTGGGGAACATTTCAGTCCATAGAGGGAAGAACTCCAGAAGATCCCCACAGTTCAAGTTTGAGGAAAACAATGATCCCTGGAAATGTACTTCTACTTTTCTTTGTCATTGTATGGTGAACTGAATGTGTCTACAGGTATAGGTGTGTTTACAGGTACAGGTGTGTTTACAGATGTGTTTACAGGTATAGGTGTGTTTACGGGTGTGTTTACAGATGTGTTTCCACATGTGTCTGCAGGTGTTTACAGATGTGTTTCCACGTGTGTCTACAGGTGTTTCCAGGTGTGTTTGTGTGTTACCGAGGCAGAAGCTGCTGACGTTGATGATGCTGTTGCAGACTCCAGCCAGGCAGCGGACGGCGAGGAAGACGAGTGGCTGAGGAAGGACGGCAGGCACGAGGCTGCACACGATGTGCAAGCACACAAACACCAGCAGTGTCGGACGGGAGCCGTACCTGCACAGAGAGCACTGTAACCATGGTAACCAGGTGAGCGTCTGTCATCACAACCGCGATGCTGAATGTTTGTGTTTGTGCCATACCGGTCAGAAATGGCTCCGCCCACCAGAGATCCCAGCAGCAGACCGGACATGTAGAGAGTCTGACCATAGGACAACACATCTGTCCACCCACACACTGACTGACACACACATTTATACACACACATAGACACATAGACACACACATTTATACACACACATAGACACACACATAGACACATAGACACACACATTTATACACATGGACACACATATGTAAACACACAAATAAACATATAGACACACACACACACACACACACACACACACACACACACACACACACACACAGTCAGTACTAGTGCTAAGCTAGGCTAACAGTTTCCCTGTGCTCCTAGTATTTGTGCTAAGCTAGGCTAACAGTTTCCCCCTCCTCCTGGTGCTTATGCTTATATAGGCTAAAAGATTCCATCTGCTCCCAGTGTTTGTGCTAAGCTAGGCTAACAGTTTCCCTCTGGTGCCAATATTTGTAGATAGATAGATGGATACTTTATTAATCCGGAGGGAAATTTAGGCTAACAGTTTTTCTCTGTTTCCAATATTTGTGCTAAGCTAGGCTAACAGTTTCCCTCTGTTACTAGTGTTTGTGCTATGCTAGGCTAAAAGTTTTCTTTACTTTTGTGTATTCATGCAAAGCTAGGCTACCAGTTCCTCTCTGATGCAAGTGTTTGTGCTAAGCTAGGCTAACAGTTTCCCTGTGCTGTTCATGTTTGTGCTAAGCTAGGTTAACAGTTCCTCCCTGCCACTGTCTATGCTAAGCTAGGCTAACAGTTGTCCTCTGTTCCCAGTGTGCATGCTATGCTAAGCTAGGCTAACAGTTGGCCTCTGTTGCCAATGTGCATGCTAAGCTAGGCTAACAGTTGTCCTCTGTTCCCAGTGTGTATTCTAAGCTAGAGTAACAGTTGGTTTCTGTTTCTCGTGTGCATGTTAAACTCGGCTAACAGTTTTCCTCTGTTCCCTGTGTGCAGGCTAATCTAGGCTAACAGTTAGCTTATGTTCCCAGTGTGCATGCTATGCTAGGCTAACAGTTGTACTCTATTCCCCATGTGCATGGTAAGCTAATCTATCAGTTGTCCTGTGTTCCTAGTGTGCATGCTAAGCTAGGCTAACAGTTGTCCTCTGTTCCCAGTATCTATGCTAAGCTAGGCTAACAGTTATCCTCTGTTCCCAGTGTGCATGCTGAGGTAGGCTAACAGTTGTCCTCTGTTCCCAGTGTCTATGCTAAGCTAGGGTAACAGTATGGCTATCCTGTGGATGTAACAGTTGACTGGATCATTAATGTTTCACTCAGAGCTGACAGAAAGAATTCATTGACAGCGTCTGGCTAAAACATTAACAGTGTGCTGCCACGTTTTTATCTGGAGCCACGTTTTTATTTGGAGCCAGGTTTATTTTGAAGCCAGGTTTTTATTTGGAGCCAGGTTTATTTTGAAGCCAGGTTTTTATTTGGAGCCAGGTTTATTTTGAAGCCAGGTTTTTATTTGGAGCCACGTTTATTTTTAAGCCAGGTTTTTATTTGGAGCCACGTTTTATTTTGATGCCAGGTTTTTATTTGGAGCCACGTGTTTTTTTTTACTGCTGCTGATTATTTTTATTATTTAAGTTTTATTATTTAGGTGATGAAAGACTCAGCATGACTGCAGCACTTTATTCTGATCGTAACTTCTCATCTAAAATTACACTACAGCCCAGTATAACATGTATTTGTAGTACATAAACATAGTGGTTGCCGTGGAAACGCAGTAATCTGGACTCACGTCTCGGTTCCCGCTCTCCGTCCTCCGAAATCTGTCCCTGGATCCTGATTGGTTGTTCTCCGGGTCCACGATGCTGCTGTTGTCGTGGAGACACGTGTCAGTGGCGACGGCGTCGGACAGAATGTCGAGGAAGAAGAGGAAGGACGAGAAGAGGAAGATGAGGGCGAGACGCCAGTAGACGGACAGCTGCAGAGGAGACATCTTAGAGTCCGGCACTGAGAGTCCAACACTGAGAGTCCAACTGGTGTCCTGGAGGAGCTGCTGTCAGACTGGAGCCTCAGACTCTGCCCCTTTAACCTTATAAGGACTGCTTTGACTCCACCCCTTTATCTTATAAAGAGTGGTCTGACTCTGCCCCTTCAACCTTTTAAGGACTGCCGCCCCTGACCATATTGGGACAGTTTGACCCCGCCTCTCTGACCATATAAGGACATAAGGACTCAAACATGGAAGCAGTCTGTTGTTATTTTATTGAACAGTAGAAACAGGAAGTACCAGGTAAACAGTTTGAAACTTTCAGCATAAATGCAGAATAAAGTAAGTAAACAAAGAAACAAAGTGGATGTAAACACAAGTCATCTTCCATCCCATCATATTTCCCTTCTGGGCCATCGCTCCTCTGTCGTCGCGGGAATCACGACCGCCATGGACCATGCGTTGAAGCTGGTTCCCATCACCTGGAGACCGACCACGAAACACCTCCAGCTGAAGCCCAGAGCCTTCCTCACATTCTACCATAGAAGAAGAACAGACTTTCACAATAAAACAGGAAACACCTCCAGCTGAAGCCCAGAGCCTTCCTCACATTCTACCACAGAAGAAGAACAAACAGGAACCCTTTCACAATAAACCCATCAACCCACTGATTAAAACTGCAGTAATACACCAACAAAGGCATGATTACTTTCAGAACAAAAGACTAACTGGATGAATTCAGTTCAAGGTTTTCAGATTTTCAGAATAAAATCATAAATATTTTCAGAATAAAGTTCTAGTATTGAAGGAACACAGCAAAAGTCTTTTCAGAATAAAATTGTTAATCTTCAAGAATGAAGTCAAGAATATTTTCCTACTAAAATTGCAATAATTCAAAATAAAGCTGTAACACTTCAAAACCTGACAGTATTTTCAAAATAAAATTTATATTTTACATATAAAGTCCGAATATTCTCAGAATAAAGTTATTATATTTTTATACAGTGATGAATATTTTCGGACTCTTATTATTATTATTTCACCAACGATGTCACAGTTTTTCAAAACAAAGTTGTGATATATCACAAATAAAGTCACAAAATTTCAGTTCAAAGTCGCAACATTTCAAAAAAGTCAGAAATACTTTCAGAATAAAGATCCAATATTTCAAAATAAGGCTGTAAATTTTCATGAAGTCACAGTATTTCCAAAATAAAGGCGTTGTACTTCACAAATAAAGCATTAAGTACTTTCAGAATAAAGTTATCAATTTATTTCATAGATATTTTCAAAATAACATTAACTATTTCACCAATAAAGTTACGAATAATTTCAGAATAAAGCTTCAAAATTAAAGTGCTCTATCATTTCAAGTCAGTATTTTCACAATAAAGTTGTGATAGTTCGCAAAAAGTCATGAATACTTTCAGAATAAATTATTATATGTTTATATCATGATGAAAATTTCAAAATTATTATTATTATTATTATTATTATTATTATTTCACCAATGATGTCACAGTGTTTTCAAAATAAAGTTGTGATATTTCACAAATAAAGTCACAAAAATTTACTTTAAAGTTGCAATATTTCAAGAAAAAAGATGTAAATCTTCTCAGAATAAAAGTCATGAATACTTTCAAAATAAAATTGTTGTCCTGCAGGAACACGGTGAAAGTCTTTTCAGAATAAAGCTGCTATAAATTCATATATATTTTCCAAGTAAAGTTGCAGCATTTCTCTAATAAATTCGTGGTATTTTCAGAATAAAGCTGTAATATTTCACAGATAAATTCCTGAATGCTTTCTGCTGTTTTTCTTGTTTTTCTTGTTTCTATTTGAAGGTTTTAATTTGGTGGAATCTTCTTCCTGTGGAGTCGATCAGAACTTTTCTGTTTGTTTGTTTTCAATCTCATCAGCCGAAGGTTAAACTCTCGGTTAATTTTTAACAGCAGGAAGAATCTAAATGTCCTGATCCAACCAAAGACTTTAACCTCTGAAACACGTTTAATGTTTATTTTAAACTGAATTTCTCTTTATTTCACTTTAAATCTTCTTTCTGCTTCACGTTTAATCACTTTTACTTCATTTTTTTATTTGTTGCTTTAATGTTTTAATGTGAGAATTAGTCGTTTTTTTGTATTTTATTGCATTTAATATCTTGTTGTTATCTTGTGTCCGTTTTACTTTAAACTAAATTTGATTTGTTTTTAGGTAAATAAATGCTAAATATTTTTTCATGTATTTATTTATTGAGCTGCTGTTTATTGTATTGTTTCATTTAATCTTTCATTTTACTGTGTATGTTTTTCACACATTTTTAATTACAAATTTCTTATTTTCATTTTACTTTTTCTGACATTTAGCGTTTTCATTATTTTATTTGCTCTATTTTAACATTAACTTATTTTTTAGCTTTATTAATTCAACGTTTAATTTGCTGTTTGCACATTTTACATTTGATTACGCATTTTCTAATTACGCATTTCACTTTCTTTTTTTTATTATTTGTGTTTTTATTTGATTTTAACCAGCATTTATTTTACTTATTGCTTATTTTTATTTTGCTAAATAACTCCTAGTGTTTCATTAACTTTCATTTAATTATATTTGTCCTTGTTTTCAGTTATTTATTTGGATCATTTTCATTAATTTTTTGCTATTTTTAATTTTTCCAGTCACGTTTAGATGATTTCTGTTCTTCTTTTTCTGAATAATTATTTTCAATGATTTTAAACGTTATTCGTTGGTCCGTAGACTGTTGTAGATGATTGAGGGTATTGATTATTGATCGTCCAGTTAAATATCAGTGTTTTCTGGTCTTACCTTCCTGTACTTCTTGTGCTTCTTCTTCCTCCTCTCCTTCTTCTCCTCCTTCCTCCTCTTCCTCTCCTCGTCCTCCTCATCGTCCTCCTCCAGAGGTTCGTATTTATCCGGCAGGACACTGAAGTAAACTTCCCGGGAGCTTTTCTGCTGCTTCTTGTCGGCGTCCATTGTCTTCTGGTTGTCTTCGGACCTTTGGCTGGGAGGAGGAGGAGTCTGGAGGACTTTAGAGGACTTTGAGTTTATGAGACGCCTGAAGCAGCGACGGATCAGCAGAAGAATGTCTGCTGCCGTTTGTTCTGTTTGTTCTGTTTGTTCTGCAGAATCAACACAAACTGAGTCAACAGAAAAACCTGAAAAGTCACAAACTTTGCTCTCTTTTGTTTCTTCCTTTCAGCTCGAGACTCGGATGAACTCGACACCAGAGCGACTCGACTAATGGAGAAAATAAATGCTTTACTGATCAAAAATTCTGCAGAAAACTATCAGAAGTTTATGTAGAGACCTGAAGGACCTGGTGTTCAACGAGTCACTTCTGATCTTTTACTACTTAGCTCGGACTCGGTACTTGCTTGTCTTGACTCGAGACTTGTTGGACCTGAATTTATGCTTGCTGGACTTGTTGCTTGTTGGTTCTGGACTAGTTGGTACGAGTTTTTTAGCACTAGAATTGGGACTTTTTGGTCCTGACTTGGAACCTGACCAAAGACTTGTTGGTCCTAACTTGGGACTTGTTCTTGATTTGAAAACTATTAATCTTGACTCAAGACCTGAATCAGGTCTTAATGCTTCTGATTTGGGTCTTGTTGGGCCTTACTTTTTACTTTTTTGACTTTGTTCCTGACTTGATAGTTCTTGGTTCTGATTTGGTACTTGTTCATCCTGACTTGTTACTTGTTGGTTCTGTAATGGTACTTCTTGGTTTGACCCATGACTTGTCTGGGCCTGACTTGGGATTTGTTTTGCCCTGACCTGGGACTTGTCTCGGAACTTGTTTTGCCCTGACCTGGTGTCCAAAGACATCCAGATCCTGGTTGTATGCAGCAGCAGTCAGAGAGGAAGTGGAGGCTCTAGTCAGACAGGACATGGAAGCTTTAGTCAGACAGGAAGTGGAGGCTCTAGTCAGACAGGACGTGGAGGCTCTAGTCAAACAGGACGTGGAGGCTCTTGTCAAACAGGATGTGGAGGCTCTAGTCAGACAGGAAGTGGAGGCTGTAGTCGGGGTCTTTCATTAAGAGCAGCTCAGCTTCAGACCCTGAAGGCTCCAAACCGGATCAAGACTAAATATTTCCAGCAGACCTTGAGTCTGGGCCTGTACATGTAGGACAGGATCATAAATGTTTGTACTTGTTTTTCTTTATTCATGACCTGACGAAGGACTTGTTGACTAACCTGACACATGTTGGTCCTGACTTGGGACTTGGCTTGGGACTTGTTGGTTTTAACTTGGGACTTGGTTCGGGACTTGTCTGTCCATACTTGGGACTTGTTGGTCTTAACTTGGGACTTGGTTTGGAGCTTGTTGCTCTTGACTTGGGACTTGGTTTGAGACTTATTTTCCTGATTCATGAACTGACAAAATACTTGTTGATCCTAATCTGAGACTTGTTGGTCCTGACTTGGGGCTTAAATTGGGACTTGTGGGTCCTGACTTGGGACGTGGTGGTCATAACTGGGGACCTGGTTTGGGACTTGTTGTTCCTGACTTGGAACTCGTTGCTCCTGACTTAGTATTTGATTTGGGACTTGTTGGTCATAACTTGAGACTTGCTTTGAGACTTGTTGCTCCTGACTTGGGACTTGGTTTGTGACTTATTTTTCCTGATTCATGAACTGACAAAAAACTTGTTGATCCTAATCTGACACTTGTTGGTCCTGACTTGGGACTTGTTTTTCCTGATTCATCCCCTTATGAAAAACTTGTTGGTCCTAATTTTGGACTTGGTTTGAGACTTGTTGTTCTCGACTTGGGACTTGGATTGG
Source organism: Acanthochromis polyacanthus (assembly GCF_021347895.1). Lineage (NCBI taxonomy): Eukaryota > Metazoa > Chordata > Actinopteri > Pomacentridae > Acanthochromis > Acanthochromis polyacanthus. The sequence continues at coordinate 7,283,296 of NC_067134.1, read as the reverse complement.
GACTTGTTGCTCTTGATGTGTGACTTGTTCTGTGACTTGTTGTTCCTGACTTGGGTCTTGAATTGTGACTTATTGCTTCTGGCTTTGGACTTGTTGCTCCTGACTTGTGACTTGTCTTGTGACTCGTTCTTCCTGACTTATGACTTCTTGCTCCTGAATTAGAACCTAACCAAAGGCTTCTTGCTCCTGATTTTTGACTTGTTCTTCCTGACTTGTGATTTGAATTGTGACTAGTTACTCCTGACTAGTGACTTGGGTTGTAACTTGTTCTTCCTGACTTGTGACTTGTTGCTTCTGACTTGTGACTTGTTTTGTCACTTGTTGCTTCTGACTGACTTGTGACTGATTGCTCCTCACTGACTTATGACTTGTTCCTGACTGAATTGTGACTTGTTGCTCCTGACTTGTGACTTATTTTGTTATTAGTTGCTTCTGACTGACTTGTGACTTGTTTCTTTTGATTTGCGACTTGCTTTGTGACTTATTGTCCTGACTAGTGACTTGGTGTGTGACTTGTTTCTCCTGACTAACTTGTGACTGGTTGTGCCTGAATTGTGACTTGTTTTGTGACTTGTTGCTCCTGACTTGTGACTTGTTTTCTGACTTGTTGCTCCTGACTTGTGACTTGTTTTCTGACTTGTTGCTCCTGACTAGTGATTTGTTTCTCCTGACTGACTTGTGACTTGCTGCTCCTGACTTGTGACTTGGTTTGTGACTTGCTGCTCTTGACTTGGGACCTGTTGCTCCCGACTGACTAGTGACTTGTTGCTCCTGACTAGTGACTTGGTTTGTGACTTGTTTCTCCTAACTTGTGACTTGTTTTGTGACTTGTTGCTTCTGGCTGCCTTGTGTGTATTTCATTGTGTTTATTATATTGTGTGTATATCATTGAGTGTATTATTTTGTGTGTTATCATTGTGTGTATTATTTTGTGTGTTGCTGCTTTATAACAACAGAAACACATTTTCTCCACCGGTAGCTGATTTCTATGAGGAGTCTTGCATGTGGAACCTTTCTGCGGCAGCTCTCAGCACTGCCCGGATCTTTACCAGTGACGGACCACGGTCAAAGCCAGAAGTCAAGTTTGTGAAATTTAACGAGGAATTCTCGTTTCTAACTTCCCACTATAAAAGCACAGGTTAAAGACGTCTAAAAACAAGAAACCTGACTGATTACGGATTAACGGCCTCTGAGGATCTCTGCAGATTTACATTTATTCATTATTTACTTATAAATGTGTCGCTGAATCTTCAGAAGAATCTAACAAAAAACTTCAACCATTAAAACTATTTTCAGATGGCGTTCCCTCCTTTATTTTGAAGGGTCAGACTGGAATCAGCGCGGTGCGTCTCCGGTGTCTCAGGTTCAGGTCGGTCCTTCACCGCCGCTCCTCGTGTTCGGTCAGACGTTTGTTTACCGGCTGCTTGTTTGTTTATTTCCGTCGGTAAACATCAGTCAGTGCGGGTAGTTTGTCTACGTCTGCAAGTTTTAATTTGCAGCTTCACAGGAAGTCAGGAGGAGACTTGTCCTGCTGCAGGTCACTGACGACAGCTTCACTGTTCCTGATACTGCAGGTTAGCTCAGGTAAATGTGACCTCTGACCTGTAAGTGCCGTCAGTTTATGACGTCATCATCAATGATTTTTATTCTATAGCTCAAATTTTTATTAAATTGTGTCTAGCATCTTCTAGTACATGAGCATTGAAGCTAACTAGCAGTAAAATGTGTTGTTATTGATTGTCTCTAAGGCTGTCTAGCTTAGCATTATGCTATATTAGCTGGGTGTAGCACAAGCTAGTTAATTAGCTGACCTTATGCTAAGCAAATAACATTGTGCTCTATTAGCTTGCTTTTAGCTCTATTTAATTGGCTACTTACAGTATCCAAAGTCAGAAATAAAACATGGTGAAGCATCTTTTTATTACTATACCCTTCAATACTACTACTACTACTAATAATAATAATAATAATGGCCTGCCTGAAGATCTGAGGGTGACTTGTAATATTAATACTTTTAAAAGCAAACTTAAGACCTACCTTTTTAGTCTGACTTTTAACTAAATTTTTAACTTCATCTACTTTAGGTATTTTTATTTCATTTTTTATCTTATTGTTTTTAACTTAACTTAATTTTATTTGTTTTCATTTTAAATGTAACTAATGATTGTGAGTTTGGGCAGCGTGTTTTTATCTCTGAGTGTAGCACTTTGTGCTACATTTTCTTATATGAAAAGTGCTATCGAAATAAAGCTATTATTATTATTGTTATTGCTTAGCTGATTAACTGACTTTTTGTTAACCTAGTAACATTGTGCTATAATAGCTTGTTGTTGCACTAGCTAGCTAAGTTACTACCTGACCTTATGGTATGCTAACAACAATATGCAATATTAGCTGATTGTAGCCGTACTTAGCTGATTAACTGACTTTATGTTAAGCTATATTAACTTGCTGTAGCACTTGCTGGCTAGCTAGCTTGAATTCTTTGCTAGTCATAGCTAATTTCCTGCTGGTTGGTAATTACAGTTTTTTAAAATTCAGATCTTAAATATTTGTGATGTTTTAGGAAACTTAAAACTTTTATTTTGGTGGCTGCTGCTCCTCTGAAGGTATTTTATTTTGACATTCCAGACGTTCCCGACATGTGGAGGAGAGGAAGTGACACGAGACAACGATGATGTCACAGATCAGACGGACATTTTTTCTTTTGAGAGGTGGAAACCAGAGGTCCTGGTTCTGGTCCTGGTCCCAGTTCCGGTCCCGGTCCAGCAGCCTCTTCACGGACAGCAGCAGTCCAGGTCTGGTTCTCCAGTCCCTGTCCACCGACGTCCACCAGAACCTGGCCCTGGAGGACTGGATCGATGCCAACGTGGACCTCCAGCACCGCAGCGTCCTGCTGCTGTGGAGGAACCGGCCGGCCGTGGTCATCGGACGGCACCAGAACCCATGGGCCGAGTGTGACCTGAGGGCCATGAGGAAGGCCGGCGTCGCTCTGGCGCGGCGTCGTAGCGGCGGAGGGACGGTTTTCCACGACCTCGGGAACCTGAACCTCACGTTCTTCACCTCCAAGAAGTCCTACGACCGCAAGAGGAACTTGAAAGTGGTGACCGAGGCGCTGAGGAACCTCAGACCAGAACTGGATGTACGAGCCACCGAAAGACTCGACATCGTTCTGGACGGACGCTACAAGATCTCAGGTAGGACCAGAACCGAACCGGATCAGACCGGACTGAACCAAACCAGACCTCAAAACTCAGTGGAACCCATTAAAACTACAGTAGAACTACAACAGAACTTTGTAGAACTACTGGAGCACTCATTAGAAGTCAGTAGAACAACAGTAGAACACGTTAGTACACATTAGAATTCAGTAGAACTATAGTAGAACTACAGTGCAACTCAATAGAACACAGTAGAACTCAGTAGAACTACAGTAGAACTACAGTGTAACTCAATAGAACACATTAGAACTCAGTAGAACTACAGTAGAACTACAGTGTAACTCAATAGAACACAATAGAACTCAGTAGAACTACAGTAGAACTACAGTGCAACTCAATAGAACACAGTAGAACTCAGTAGAACTACAGTAGAACTACAGTGCAACTCAATAGAACACAGTAGAACTCAGTAGAACTACAGTAGAACTACAGTGCAACTCAATAGAACACAGTAGAACTCAGTAGAACTACAGTAGAACTGGTCCGAAGGGTTCTGTTATTCTGTTAATTAGATCCGTTTTATAGGTCTGTGTTGTTTTCCTTGTAATTGTTGTTTTTGTTATTGTTCATGTTGTTTGTGTGTTGTTTCCTGTTATTTGTTGTTTATGTTGTCACTCAGGCAGTTTTTGTTTATTATATTGTTGGTCCTTTATTGTTTATGTTGTTTGTGTTCATGTTTACATTGTTCACGATTTTTTGGGTGCTGTTTACATTGTTGTTTTTGTTTACATTGTTGTTTTTGTTTACATTGTTGTTATTGTTTACATTGTTGCTTATGTTGTTGCTTCCATTGTTGTTTACATTGACTTCATTGTTCACATTGTCGTTGTTGTTGCTTACATTGTTTACATTGTTGTTTACATAGTTGTTGTTTACATTGTCATTGCTTATGCTGTTTACATTGTTGTTTACATAGTTTACATTGTTGCTGTTAACATTGTTGTTGTTTATGTTGTTTACATTGTCGTCGTTGTTGTTGTCTCCAGGCACAGCCTCCAGGCTCAGCAGACAGTCCTCCTACCATCACTGCACTCTGCTCCACTCAGCCGATCGCTCCTCCCTCTCTGCCGTACTCCGCCCCTCCTGTCCCGGTATCCATAGCAACGCAACACCCAGCGTCCCGTCCCCCATCACCAACCTGACAGACCACGCCCCCTCTCTGCAGTGGGAGGAGCTACTGGAAGCAATGGCACAGCAGTACAACAAAGGTACCATGTTCTACTGAGTTCTGCTTTAGTTCTGCTGTGTTCTTCTGTAGCTCTATTGAGTTCTACTGAGTTCTACAGATATCTCTTGAGTTCTACTGTTCTACTGTTCTACTGTAGTTTAAATGTCTTCCACTGCTTTCTAATGTGTTCCACTGTGTTCTATTGTGTTCTACTGCCCGGGGTTCTACTGGGTTCTACTGGGTTCTACTGGGTTCCAGTGGGTGCTACATAATTCTACTGGGTTCTGCTGGGTTCTACCGGGTTCTACTGTAGTTCCACTGGGTTCCCCTGTTTAGTCGTCCCTGTTTAGTTTATTTCTTCCTGGTCTCTGTGTTCTAACTCGTGTTCTGCTTAATTTCCGTTGGTTCTCTCAGAGTTCTGCTCCGGTTCTCCGACGGTTCTTGTGGATCCGTCCGATGAGTCCGTGTTTCCGGGCGTCGGCCATCTGGAGGCGGAGCTTCGTGGGTGGAACTGGACTTTTGGAAAGACGCCAAAGTTCTTGGTGGAGACGTCTCTGCAGCTGAATGAGGTTCTGGGTTCCGTCGGGCTGCAGGTGAAGGACGGACGGATCTCCAGCTGCAGGATCCAGGTTCCACTGGGCTGGGTTCCACAGCAGCTGGTCGAAGAACTGGAGAACGTTCTGGTCGGAGAGAAGTTCTGTCCCAACGCAGCCGCCGCCGCCGTCACCGCTCTGCTGAGGTCAGAGAACCGACCTATCAGAGAGCTGTGTGCCACAGTGCTGCAGGTGATGGGCTGAGAGCCAATCAGAGAGCAGTGCTGAGAGCCAATCAGAGAGCAGCGCTGAGAGCCAATCAGAGAGCAGCTGTGCCCCCTGCAGGAGGAACAGCAGAACTGTTTTCTGTAAACTGAACATTTTGTTGAGTTTTATTGAGATTTTCTGAAATAAAATGTTGAAATGTTTCTATTTTTAATGTTGTCAGTTTTTACAGAATCTGGGAACAAAAACTTTAAAGTTTCAGAAACAAAAATCTGATTTTCTCTCTTTCTACATCTTTTTGTTCTGTAATTTTATGTGGTTTTAGTTTCATTTTTGCTTCTTTTCTTCGTTTTTTTGTAATTTTATGTCATTTTTGTTTCTTTGAATTTTTTGTAATTTTTGCTTCTTTTATTCATTTTTGTAATTTTTGAGTCATTTTTGTTTCTTTGAATCGTTTTTTGTCACTTTTCGTAATTTTTGCTTCTTTTAATCATTTTTTGTAATTTTATATATTTGTTTCATTTTTGCTTCTTTTAATCGTTTTTGTAATTTTTGAGTAATTTTTGTTTCTTTTAATCGTTTTTTGTAATTTTGTGTCATTTCTGCTTCTTTAAACCGTTTTTTATAATTTTATGTCATTTTTGCTTTTAATAGTTTTTTAGCAACTTTTTTGCAATAACTTAACAAAGATGTCAAATCTCCATATGATATCCCACATTTGGACTATTTTCAATTCTGAGTCCAGCTGTGACGTTTTTTTTGTTACTTACATTAAATGAAACATTTCTGATTGAATTTTAATTTTAGTTCAGGTACAAGATTTTTGCAGCCAAACAAACAATAGTTCACTGTTTTTCAGCATAAATATGAAATTAGATCATAAACGTTTTCAGCAAAAGTTTGTCTTTATTAACTGAGCCAGAGATTTTTTATTTTAATTGAAAAAGGGAATGTTTTCTGCACTAAAAGGGCCTTGAAATAATCACTTCTGATTGATGACGGATCTCGGACAGGTCAAGCCGCAACACGCATGCGCAGACTGAAGGCTGTGAGCCACGCTGACGCACAGATGCGGAAGAAACAGGAAGTCTCACTCTGACGTGGATCCAGAAACCAAACCTGGAATTCTGTTTTATTTTCAAAAACAAAAACTTTATTTTTAAAATATGAAGCACAAAATAAACAACCAACAATAAATAAAAAGAAGATTTGTGAACTGATGTTGAAACGGAACAGACACAAGTGGAAAAGTTTGTCTACAGATTAAATGATAGTAATAAAATGATTAAACAAATGCAATAGAAAAATAAAATACATGAAATATATTTTAATCTTCTGTTTTATTTAAATGGTTTTATTCTCTAAGTTTTCCTAAAAGTGAAGTCGGTTTCCATGGCAACAGCGGTCCGGTGGCGGGACGCCGGGTCGGAGTGAGACCTCCTCACCGAGCGTCAGTGAGGAGACGATCTCTGCGGGGATCGTCGTGTTCCAGCGGAGCCCGAAGAACCGGAGAACCGGACCAGCGCAGCGGCACGATGGGCAAAAAACAGAAGAAATCCGGGGAGGACAGGTAGGCAGGCCGCGGCCTGCAGGCACACACCGGCGCCCCGCACCGGTACCGACCGGTAGGGAGCCGCTCCACCCCGTTAAAAGTCCCGAACCGGCTGTTTTCCCGCTGATAGCTTAGAGGCTAACAGATGCTAACCACGAGTCAGAGTGCGCGTGCAGGTGAGGCTTTAAACCGGATGGGAACGGCTTCAGGTGACGCACACCGGCAGGAGGGCCGACACCGGGGCCCACCGGGGCTAACGGAGGCTATCCGGGGCAAACCAGGGCAAACCGAGACTACAGTCTCCGCCGGCTCCCCGCTCAGAGCCGCTGTTAGCTCAGTTAGCATGTTAGCTTCGTCGGAGCTAGCTGCGACTTCCAGCACGACACTAAACACTCGGGTCAACTTGCGCGAGCTGCTGCCGCCAGGTATGTTTACCTGGACGGCGAGGAGCTAAATGCTAACTGGAGCAGCTAGCTGGTTAGTTAGCTGTTAGCATGCTTATTTATGACTGAAAACAGGACAGGACTACAGGACAGGTAACGACTAGAGGACTACAGGACAGGTAGTAACTAGAGGACTACAAGACAAGTAGTAACTAGAGGACTACAGGACAGGTAACGACTAGAGGACTACAAGACAAGTAGTGACTAGAGGACTACAGGACAGGTAACGACTAGAGGACTACAAGACAATTAGTAACTAGAGGACTACAGGACAGGTAGTAACTAGAGGACTACAGGACAGGTAGTAACTAGAGGACTGCAGGACAGGTAGTAACGAGAGGACTAGAGGACTACAGGACAGGTAACGACTAGAGGACTACAGGACAGGTAGTAACGAGAGGACTACAGGACAGGTAACGACTAGAGGACTACAAGACAATTAGTAACTAGAGGACTACAAGACAATTAGTAACTAGAGGACTACAGGACAGGTAGTAACTAGAGGACTACAGGACAGGTAGTAACTAGAGGACTACAGGACAGGTAACGACTAGAGGACTACAGGACAGGTAACGACTAGAGGACTACAGGACAGGTAGTAACTAGAGGACTACAGGACAGGTAACGACTAGAGGACTACAGGACAGGTAACGACTAGAGGACTACAGGACAGGTAACGACTAGAGGACTACAAGACAATTAGTAACTAGAGGACTACAGGACAATTAGTAACTAGAGGACTACAGGACAGGTAACGACTAGAGGACTACAGGACAGGTAACGACTAGAGGACTACAAGACAATTAGTAACTAGAGGACTACAGGACAATTAGTAACTAGAGGACTACAGGACAGGTAACGACTAGAGGACTACAAGACAATTAGTAACTAGAGGACTACAAGACAATTAGTAACTAGAGGACTACAGGACAGGTAACGACTAGAGGACTACAGGACAGGTAATAGAGTCCAGGTGTAGAGCAATTACAGGATTTTGTGTTGTTTTTGTGTTTTCTCGTTGTCTTATGCCATATTTTGGTCGTTGTTGTATTTTTTAGACATTTTATGTATTTTCTTCACATTTCGTGTCCGTTAGGTTGTTTTTTTTTGCATGTTTTGTGTAATTTTTAAATCATTGTGTTATTGTTATGTCTGTTCATTTCCCGTCTCACAGTTTTTGCACTCTGTGTGTTTTTGTGTCATTTTGTGTCTATTTCTTGCGTCATCTTTGCACATTTTCATGGATTTTTTTTCAGTCTTTAGTCTTTTATTCCGTCATGTCTTTTTGTGTTATTTTTCCTTTTTGTTGCATCTTGTTTTGCTAAATGTGGTGTAATTTTTGGACTTTTTTTGGGCATTTTTGCATCTTTTTGTGTTAGTTTTGTTTGTTTGTTCATTTTTGTTTTTTTGCTTCATTTTTTGCGTCTTTATTCAGACTTTTGCCTCATTTTTTGCCATTTTTGAGCCATTTTATGTATTTTCTGTACATTTTTGCATTTATTTGTGTCATTTTGTGTGCATTTGGTAATCTTTTTGCATGTTTTGTGTAATTTTCATGTTTTTGCATATTTTTATGCACATTTTTGTGTCTTTTTGCGTCAGTTTTGTTTCTTCATTTAGTTTTGTGTGTTTTTGCATCTTTTTTGCATCTTTTTTGAGACTTTTGCTTCTTTTTGAGCCATTTTAAGTATTTTCTTTACACATGGCTTAAAGTATTCCGGCACCGTGCCGGAATTCCGGTGTGCGGCGCCGACGTTTGGCTCAAGAAAAGAAAGATATTAGTCCATCTACCAATGAAGAATGGATGAGAATTTCATCCAAATTCGTTAGTCCACTTTTTTGAGTAATGTTGCGCACAGGCAAATAGACGGAAGGACAAACGTACGCCAATGGGGCCCGTAACTGCGCCGTGTTCCTTGGCGGACTGAAAATAAATGGTGCTTCCCTTGGTTGGAAGAGTTGAACAGAGACGGCAAGCCCTTTGGTTCAAAAAAATGAAGGAACCTGGTGCTTGACCATAGACTGTATATAAAGATATAAAACTATTAATTCAAAGTTTATTGGCATGACAAGGGGGGTGTGAGCGACTGGGAGGAAAAGGTCCGTCTACGCGGAACTAATTAGCTGAACTATTGTTTTAACATCAGCATGTTGTTCGCAGTGCACAAACTGCGCTGGACATTCACGTTCGTTCGGGCTCGGACATACGGACTCCTGAGAATGGGAGGACGCATCGTTAATGTGTGATTGGAACACCGGCGTACTTGATCACCCACCTGGGTCCGTCTACCCCGGGATGACTTTACAGAGCGTAAAAAAGTACAGAGAAGACATTTACTGTAAATTTTAAATAATTTCTAGACCATGAAAAGTTGTTTTGATAATAAGTACAATACTAGATTGCTCAGTTCCACATAGCTGTGACTACATGTTGTGTTCCTTGGTAGATAAACTCTGATCTGGCAGTTTTATTGTGTAAATGATAAACTGAGGTATAATACTATTGAAATTGAATTTGCTTCTCTTAAGAAATGTCAAGGTGTTCATGATATTTTGTAAAAAGATAATTCATTAAATGTGATCATTTTTAGAATGTACTTTTTTAAAACTAAAACAAAGGGAAAAAGTTGTGGTTAATTCTAGGTTATTATGTTGTGATTTTACTGGTGCAGCCCACTGGAGATCAAACTGGGCTGAATATGGAACCTGGATTAAGATGAGTTTCACTCTCCTGATCTTTACTGTGAAAAACAAGACAAAAATAACAGCCCCTGTATATTCACAATTTGATACTTTTAGTATAAAAAACTCTCTCTCATACACACACATACACAAAGTTATTGAGGCGGGGCACCGACGTTTTTTGTCCTCTGAAGTGAGGCCTGACAGAAAAAACTGAGAACCACTGCCTCAAGACTATGGAACAAGTTAAAGATGTCAAAAAGAAAGAAGAAATGGATAGGGAGGGAAAAAAAGATTCAGCGTACCGGTTCTTGTAGCACTGTAAATGTTTTTTAGTTGAACTGTAGTTTTCTGTAGTAAACTATTTGTTTATTTTCAATTTTCCTTTTTATTTCTGATTATTTAAGTTACCAGTTCTCAGAGCACTTTAATCTTTTTTTGTTATTATTTTGAACTGAGCTATAGTCTTCTCTTATTTTTATTTAGTTGCTTTTTGCGCTGTAATTGTTTACATAGTTGTATTTCAGAATGAATAGTGCGCATATTGTTAAAAGTGAATCAATGTCCTTTTCCATGTCTTTTACTGATTGGTTGTTAAACAATATATCTGCACCATGTTGTAGTCAGACCTACTGACCTTTATTGTGTTACTATAATCTGTAGTCTGATTTTGTGAAGGCACATATCTTCATTTATTATTATTAGTTAGTGAGATTGTGCCCCGACCCAAAAGCAAAAAAGTTCAGGCTCAGGATTATTTTTCGCTTTAAGCCCTGTTTACATTTTTGCATCTATTTGTGCAATTTTTGCATCTGTCTGGTTATTTTTTGCACTTTTTGTGAAATTATTTTTTCATATTTTTGTCATTTTTGCATCGTTTTGTACATTTTTGAGCCATTTTATGTGTTTTCTGTACATTTTTGCACCTTTTTGTGTCTCTTTGTGTCATCTTTTTTGCATCTGTTTGGTTGTTTTTTGCACTTTTTTCTGCAGTTTTTGTGTATTTTTGCACCATTTTCACACATTTTCATGTCATCTTTCCATAATTTAGTTTTTAGTTTCAGTTATTTTTGTGTCTGATGTCGGTCTCGTGTCTTTCTGTGTCTCGAATGTTTCTCGTTTCTGGATCTTTTTTCGTCGTTACAACATTTCTGTCATTTGTTTTGTCTTTTGTTGTCAGATTGTTTTGCGGTTGCAGTTTTCTGTCTGGTCTTTAGTGTCCTCCAGTTGTTTTCCTGCGTCCTTGTCGTGTTCCAGCTGATAAAGATCTGATCCTGTAGACAGACTGATGGAATAAGGAGGAGAACCCACGGACCGAATGAATGAAAACTGTTTTCTGCTGAACTGCTGTTAAACGTTTGTCCAGCAGCTGAAAGGAAACACAGCGTCAGCAGCTCCTTTGTTCCACCAGAGAGGAGTCTGAGCTACCGGTTCACTTATTGATCCGTTTCTGGTCCGTCGGTTCACTTATTGATCCGTTTCTGGTCCGTCGGTTCACTTATTGATCCGTTTCTGGTCCGTCGGTTCACTTATTGATCCGTTTCTGGTCCGTCGGTTCACTTATTGATCCGTTTCTGGTCCGTCGGTTCACTTATTGATCCGTTTCTGGTCCGTCGGTTCACTTATTGATCCGTTTCTGGTCCGTCGGTTCACTTATTGATCCGTTTCTGGTCCGTCGGTTCACTTATTGATCCGTTTCTGGTCCGTCGGTTCACTTATTGATCCGTTTCTGATCCGTCGGTTCACTTATTGATCCGTTTCTGGTCCGTCGGTTCACTTATTGATCCGTTTCTGGTCCGTCGGTTCACTTATTGATCCGTTTCTGGTCCGTCGGTTCACTTATTGATCCGTTTCTGGTCCGTCGGTTCACTTATTGATCCGTTTCTGATCCGTCGGTTCACTTATTGATCCGTTTCTGGTCCGTCGGTTCACTTATTGATCCGTTTCTGGTCCGTCGGTTCACTTATTGATCCGTTTCTGGTCCGTCGGTTCACTTATTGATCCGTTTCTGGTCCGTCGGTTCACTTATTGATCCGTTTCTGATCCGTCGGTTCACTTATTGATCCGTTTCTGATCCGTCGGTTCACTTATTGATCCGTTTCTGGTCCGTCGGTTCACTTATTGATCCGTTTCTGATCCGTCGGTTCACTTATTGATCCGTTTCTGATCCGTCGGTTCACTTATTGATCCGTTTCTGGTCCGTCGGTTCACTTATTGATCCGTTTCTGGTCCGTCGGTTCACTTATTGATCCGTTTCTGGTCTGTCGGTTCACTTATTGATCCGTTTCTGATCCGTCGGTTCACTTATTGATCCGTTTCTGATCCGTCGGTTCACTTATTGATCCGTTTCTGATCCGTCGGTTCACTTATTGATCTGTTTCTGATCGATCAGCTCCAGGGATGACGGCGGCATCGACATCGACGCTCTGGCGGCGGAGATCGAAGGAGCCGGAGTGTCTAAGGAGCCCAAAGGGAAGAAGAAGAAGAAAGGAGCCAAGAAGGACGACTTCGAGTACGAACCGCTGTTATTACTGTTATCATTTATGTCTCCATGTATCTGAAAACGTCTGAACGATTGTGTTTGTTCTGCAGTGAAGACGACATCCAGAAGGAGCTGGAGGAGCTCAGTCTGGAGGCTCAGGGAGGAAAGGCCAAGGTGAGGATTTAGATCCACAAAACATCCACTAAGCAACCAGAAAACATCCATAAATCAACCCTAAAACAACCAGAAAACCCGACAAAGCTGAAGATGTGAAGATCTAACATGAAAAACAACAAGAAAGTTAAATATTCACACAGATATTCTGATTAGTTAGAAACATTGTCACTGCAAAAATGAGTTTTCATCAGAAACTAACGTCAGAATACGACAATAAAAGCCCCAAAATGACAAAGTATCTCACAGGAAAGTAATTCTAGGAAGGGTTTTAATTACTAAAAAAATGCTTTAAACTATTTAGACAGCATGTAACCCAAAAAACAGTTAAATTATTTATGGTGAAATTATTTTTAATGACATGATGTTTGTTAAATTCACGTGTTTTCAGCAGAATTTGTGTAAATATTAACGTCAACATTTAATTTGATCTTTTTCCCTTAAGTTTGAATTTAAGAATTTTAGTTTTAAATTAAAATAAATACAAATGAAATTAAACTTTTGATGGATCAGATTCATAAATTTACAATCCTTGTTTTGGATTTTTATGAATATTCCAGTTTTGTGTTTCGGAAATAAAACAGAAAATAAAGGAAAGGTCTGTTTGTGCAGAAAAGCGACACCACAGAAGAAGTGGAGAGCGTGGAGCCTCCAAGACCAGAGAAGAAGAAGACCAGGAAGGGGAAGAAGGGCGGAGCCAGTCCTGAGGATGAGGAGGACGAAGGGGAAGGACAGCTGGACGGAGAGGACAAGAAAACGGTGAGATGTAGTGATCAGTACTTTCCATAGATTAAAACCGTCCTCATTTCATTTTTATGTCATCATGTCCTCACTTTGTCCTCTGCAGGCTCCTGCTGCTCCTCCCTCTGACTCCGACGATGACAGCAGCTCTCGATCTCGCCTCAAAGCCAAAGGAGGGAAGAAAGGAGGCAGGAAGGCGTCAGCGTCGGACGAAGACGAAGACAAAGACGAGGACAGCGGGGTGAGGAGAGGAGGACCGAAGGAGGACGAGTCCGAGGACGACGAGGAGTTCCCCTCCAGACGGGACAAGAAGAAGAAGAACAAGGCGAAGGCGGCCAGCGAGGACGAGGACGAGCAGCAGGACGAGGAGTCGGGAGGCTTCAAGATGAAGACAGCGGCGCAGAAGAAGGCGGAGAAGAAGGAGAGGGAGCGCAAGAAGAAGGAGGAGGAGAGGATGAAGCAGAAGAAGCTGAAGGAGAAGGAGAGCAGCCAAGACTCCAAGAAAGAACTGGAGAAGAGCGCAGAGGCCATGCCCCCTCCTACAGCCCCGCCCACTGCAGCCATAGAGGAAATAGAGGGGGCGGAGCCAGCAGCTGACGGTAGGACAGCAGATGATGTCATACGTCCTGGTGACATCACACAGATTGTGAAAACTGCTGAGCGGAAACACGTAAAGTGTTCAACATGTGACGCTAAACAAGCCTAAAACAACGTAAAAAACAAAAATATGACGCTAAACGAACCTGTAAAGACGTAGAATGTGACAAAACCACCACAAAACGATCTAAAATGTTCAAAATATCACGCAAAATGACCCTAAATTGACGTAAAAAACTAAAATAACGCTAAACGAACCTATAAAGACATGGAATGTGACACAAAACCACCACAAAATGATCTAAAATGTTCAAATTATCATGCAAAATGACCCTAAAACGACGTAAAAAACAAAAATGATGCTAAATGAACATATAAAGACGTGGAATGTGACAGAAAACCACCACAAAATGATCTAAAATGTTCAAATTATCATGCAAAATGACCCTAAAACGACGTAAAAAACAAAAATGATGCTAAATGAACATATAAAGACGTGGAATGTGACAGAAAACCACCACAAAATGATCTAAAATGTTCAAAATATCACGCAAAATGACCCTAAAACGACGTAAAAAACAAAAATGATGCTAAATGAACATATAAAGACGTGGAATGTGACAGAAAACCACCACAAAATGATCTAAAATGTTCAAATTATCATGCAAAATGACCCTAAAACGACGTAAAAAACAAAAATGATGCTAAATGAACATATTAAGACGTGGAATGTGACAGAAAACCACCACAAAATGATCTAAAATGTTCAAATTATCACGCAAAATGACCCTAAAACGACGTAAAAAACTAAAGTATGACATTAAACAAACTTAAAAAGATGTAAAAAAAACTAAAAAAGACGCTAAACGAGCCTAAAAAGACAAAAAACTAAAAAATGATGCTCAGCGAACCTAAAAAGACGTAAAAAACTGAAATGTGACACTAAACGAACCTAAAAAGACGTAAAAAGCTAAAAATGCCGCTCGGCGAACCTAAAATGATGTAAACAACTAAAGTATGATGTTATAGAATCTAAAAAGACGTAAAAACTAAAACAGACGTAACAAAAATGCGACAGAAAAACATCACAGAATGATGTAAAATGTTCAAAATGTCGCCCAAAATCACCCTAAATTGACATATAAAACAAAATGTGAGCCAAAACCACCACAAATGTAAAAAAAACCAAAATGCTGATTAGTCAAACTGTCAGACAGTAATAACACTAAAAGAAACAATACTGTCACTAGAGCTAATTATCATTATTGCACAGATTTACTACTTAGGTATTAGCTGTAATAGTACTGATAGTAATAGAAATAAACCTAGTAAAGGCAGTAAATAAGAAAAAATGAAACATTACTGCTGATGTTCACAGTTGTATGAATAATAGTAATTTTATTATTTTATTTACATTAGTAATGATTCTAGTACACATTTAGGATTTAATTATTAATGATAATACTAATGATAGTAAAGGCGGTATGCAAGAAAAAATACTAGTATTGCTCCTAATGTTCATAGTTACAGGAGTCGTAGTAGTTTTAACATTATTGTTTTTATTTATATTAAAATATTTTAAATTATATATAATAGTGATAGCACTACAAATTAACTAAAGATAATTGTCAGAAATTTAAAATTATAATAATCGTGCTAATGCTAATATATGCTAGCATGAATAATATTTTTTATGATTTGTTTGACTACTATTATTATTACTGTTGTTGATGCTCTTTTCTCGATAAGTGGTAATTGTACTTCTACTACTCATAATGGTGAGAATAATAATAGTAATGTTGTTATTACAATTAATACAGAGATCATTAATGTAGTAATAGGAAAAGTGTAACTAGTACTCTTATTACAATTAAACGTATTATTATTACTATACTAATACAGTAAAAATAACAGTAGTGTATTGTAGTATTGCTGCTGCTAATAAGTCTGTAATTAGTATATTGTTATTTTGTTCTATGGTAACAGCAGTAGTGATAACAGTGATAGTAATCTATTACTAATACTACTACAAATATAGTACTAACAGTAAGAGAGTTAAAAGTAAATTAAACTTGTAACACTAACAGACTTACAGCTATTACTAATAATGTAATAACAATCAGACTAAAGATCTCTCTATAAACGTCTTTGTCTCTCCTCCTTCTGCAGAGGAGGCTGAAGGCGACAAGAAGAAAAAGGACAAGAAGAAGAAGAAGGGAGAGAAGGAGGAGAAGGAGAAGAAGAAGGGACCCAGCAAGGCCACGGTGAAGGCCATGCAGGAGGCTCTGGCCAAGATGAAGGAGGTGAGGCATTCTGGGGAACGTAGTGGTGGAGCTCTGGTCTGGGTGGAGCCTGACGGTGGTGGTTGTCTTCCAGGAGGAGGAGCGAGCCAAACGGGAGGAGGAGGAGCGTCAGAGGAGGCTGGAGGAGCTGGAGAAGCAGCGGCAGGAGCAGGTAAGACGACTACAACACCTCCGTTAACTCAGAGTTTGTGCCGCCGCCGGAGCTCTGATGCCTCGTTTCTCCTCAACAGGAACGTCTGGAACAGGAACGCAAGGAGAAGAAGAAGCAGAAGGAGAAGGAGAGGAAGGAGAGGCTGAAGAAGGAGGGCAAGCTGCTGACCAAAACCCAAAGAGAAGCTCGAGCTCGGGCCGAGGCCACGCTGAAGATGCTGCAGGCTCAGGGTGAGTGTAATGAGGGGGCTGGCCTGAGGGGGCGCTGCTGAGTATTTAATTATAATCAATATTTATATTAATGTCTGTAGTTGTAATACACCAGTCTTCCTGAGGGGGCGCTGCTGAGTGTTTGATTACAATCAACATTTATATTAATGTCTGTAGTTGTAATACACCAGTCTTCCCGTGGGGGCGCTGCTGAGTAATTATTATTTTGAGTTATATTGATATTTTCAGTTGTAATACACCCGTTGGCCTGTGGGGGCGCTGTGTACTGTTTCCAGGTGTTGAAGTGCCATCCAAAGACTCTGTGCCAAAGAAGAAACCCGTTTATGGAGACAAGAGGAGGAAGAAGCCGAGCGCTCAGACTCCTGAAGGTAAACAAAGACACTTCTGTCCGCTTTTTGTGTCTCAGGTTTCTGACATTTTTGCATCTTTTTGTACATTTTTTTCTCAAGTTATTTTGTGTGTCATTTTTTCATCTTTTTTTTCTGTAGTTTTGTCAAGTTTTGTTTTTTGTCTCATTTTATAACTTTTTTCTTTTTTTTTTAATCATTTTGTGGGTTTTTTTGGTCATTTTTGAGTCAGTTTCTCAAACCGTTTCTGTCTTTTCTGTCATTTCTGCTCTTTTTTGTTACTTTTTTAGTATCCTTTCCTGTCTTTTGTACTCAAATGTCCTCACTTGGTTCATATGTCCTCACTAGGTTTAATCTTTTAAGAAATCACTTATCAAGTCGTTTTTTTTCTGTCATTTTGTGGGTTTTCTGGTCATTTCTGAGTCTGTTTCTTGAACAGTTTTTGCCTTTCCTTCATTTCTACTCTTTTTTTATGACATTTTTGCATCTTTTCCTTTCTTTCGTCCTTTCACACATCTTTTTCGTGAGTTAATTTTATCATTTTGTGTTTTTTAAATCGGATTTTGGGGCCATTTGTCATCATTTCTACGTCTTTTCCTGCCTTTTTTGTCCAATTTGTGTCTTTTTTTGTGTGAAAGTTTTGTGTTTGCCAGTTTTATGATTTTCCAAGTCAATCTCGTGTTCAGTTTTTTGCCATTTTTGTTTCAAAATAAGTCATTTTTCTTTCTTTGTACTATTTTTTTAATCACTGTCTCTTATTTTATCTCTGTCATTTTTGCACCAGTTTGGTCTTCACACTTTTACTGTAATTTGTTCGATCAGGTCAGATTTTTTCATGTTGTTTTGCATCTTTTCTGTCATTTTGGCGTCTTTTAACCATTTCTGCATCATTTTTTGACAGTTTTTGCAGCTTTTTGTGTCAGTTGTGTCTTTTTTGCGTATTTTCTTCTTAGTTTTTCGTGCCATTATGTGATTTATTGCTTCTTTGTGCATTTATAAAGATCAGTTTTTTTCATGTTTGTGTCATTTCTGCGTCTTTCCTGTCTCTTTGTGTCTCATCTCAAGTCGTTTCTCATCTTTTCTCGCCTCCTTTCTCCTTCCCAGAAACCTCGGAGGTGACCTCGCCGACCTCGGAGACGCCGGATCTGGTTGCCGTGGAGACGGAGGAGGAGATGCCTGCAGCAGAGCCAGGTGAGAGCCGCCAGGTGTGTGAGAAAGGGAGGAGTCAGGAGGACATGAAGCAAGACTGAATGTGTGTTTTTGGTCTTTCTGTTCAGAGGTGAAGCCGGACGCCGCCGTGGACGACTGGGAGGCCATCGCCAGCGACGAGGAGAAAGGTAGGGGCGGTGCTTGTTGGGCAGCTTTACCTGCCGGGGAGTCACACCTGTGTCTGGATAGTAACGCTTTCTCTCCACGGCAGAGCTGAAGAAAGTCCACATCGAGGTGAAGGAGGAAAGCGCCGCTCTTCAAACTGCCGCCAGCGAGGAGGACGAGGAGGAGGAGGACGACGAAGATGATGATGACGAGGAGGAAGACGAAGAGGAGGAGGAGGAGAGCGAGGAAGACGAGGAGAAGGAGAAGGTGGCGATGACGACGGGTCACGGGAAGAGAAGGACGGCCAGTGAAGACGAGAGCAGCGAGAGCGAAGACGACGATGGCCGGACGAAGGAGGAGCGGCTCTACGACCGAGCCAAGAGGAGGATCGAGGTGAGAGAAAGCAGGCCGAGTGAGACGTCGTCTGTCTCCGTCCCGTCTCTGACCCGTTTTCTCTGTTGGTTTCCATAGAAACGACGAGCAGAGAACCTGAAGAACATCGACACAGAAAGGCTGAGAGCTCCGGTGGTGTGTGTGCTCGGACACGTGGACACGGGGAAGACCAAGATCCTTGACAAGGTAACGTTTACATTTTCCTGTTTATTTACTGTTATTTTTTGCTATTGACTGCTTGTTAATCACTGTTTACTATTCACTAATGATGGTTAACTACTCAGTATTCATGTTTACTATTAACTGTTATTTACTGGTTGTTTACTGACTTGTTTACAGACCAGCTGTCTTACTGTCTCCAAACTTGTTTACTGTTTGTTTGTTTGTTTGTGTTTAGCTGCGACACACCCACGTGCAGGACGGCGAGGCCGGAGGAATCACGCAGCAGATCGGAGCGACCAACGTTCCCAAGGAGACTATCGAGGAGCAAACCAAGATGGTTAAAAACGTACGACGCCCCTCTCTCAGCAATAAACGCTACTGACGCTAAACCATTGACTAACATCTGATCTCTCTGCAGTTTGACAAGGACAACCTGAAGATCCCAGGCATGCTGATCATCGACACACCTGGACACGAGTCCTTCAGGTAACACCTGGACACGAGTCCTTCAGGTAACACCTGTACACGGGTCCTTCAGGTAACACCTGTACATGGGTCCTTCAGGTAACACCTGGACACGGGTCCTTCAGGTAACACCTGGACACGGGTCCTTCAGGTAACACCTGTACACGGGTCCTTCAGGTAACACCTGGACACGAGTCCTTCAGGTAACACCTGGACACGGGTCCTTCAGGTAACACCTGTACACGGGTCCTTCAGGTAACACCTTGACACGGGTCCTTCAGGTAACACCTGGACACGGGTCCTTCAGGTAACACCTGGACACGGGTCCTTCAGGTAACACCTGGACACGGGTCCTTCAGGTAACACCTGGACACGGGTCCTTCAGGTAACACCTGGACACGGGTCCTTCAGGTAACACCTGGACACGGGTCCTTCAGGTAACACCTGGACACGGGTCCTTCAGGTAACACCTGTACACGGGTCCTTCAGGTAACACCTGGACACGGGTCCTTCAGGTAACACCTGGACACGAGTCCTTCAGGTAACACCTGGACTAGGGCTGGGCGATTTGGTCTAAAAAAGAAAAATCTCTGATTTTTTAAAGAAAAATTCGAGTTTCGATTCGATTTTCGATTTTTTCTTTCAATGCACTTAAAAATTACTGCAGACATCAGATATACTGTCAAAAGTAACTTTATTGCTGTAATTGTCCTCAGAATAAAAAAACGCATGTAAACAATTTAATGAACAAGTTAATGACGCAAGTTAATGAGGCTCTGTAATTCAACAATTTCCCCAGGAACTGAGAGCATCTTTTAATCCGTGGGCAATTATTTCACCGGTGTGGTAATCGGGGAAATATGCTGTCTGGAGGCAGATGCTGTGCATGGTCCAGCTGTCGTTGCGCTGTGAGACTCATGTACGGCTGTATTGTCCGGCCACCTCCTCCAGCTCGTTGCGGATCTTTTGCCGAGTGGTATTCTACAGGTGAGGCAGCGCCACATCGGCGAAATACTTGTGACTGGGTACAACGTACCTTGCATCTAACGATTTCAACAGCTGCAGTCAATTCCAGCCATTTTCAGTACAAAAAATCGCTAATATTCTATTTGTAAATAAAAAATATGACGAGAAATACAGGGAATATTGGACGGGCATTGCGAGGTGCATTTCCTTGAAAACGACCGATTCGGGGATTTTATACCGACTTCAGGACATGTTTTGGACAAAATAGTTTACTGGCTTGTGTCGTCTGGATGTAAAAGGTTGGATTATGGCCGTTTTTTTGGGGAATATTTTCATCTGTGTGTAATAATGAACCCGGAAATGTGATTTGCGCTGTGTACGTTGAAGCCGTGTATAGAGAACGGATGGATGGATATTCGTTGTTTGTTGGACAAATGTGTTTATATTACCCGCTGTGGTAATCACATCTGAAAGTGGTTTATACCGGCGGATTCATAAGAATCTAAGCTTTCCATCGGCGTATAGTGTTTGTATAATCGCGTTTGGAGCCTTCGGACATTCTTGAAATTCCTATGCAAATTAGTAAGTGTACCACCGGCGGTACACTGAAGTTTTAAAAATACTTTGCAGCGAGTTTTTGTCTGTTGTTCGTCTGAAGCATCAAAACCGAACCAGTTCCAAATGATTGAGTTAGCTGTGCCTTTCTTTTGAATGAGTTCTCTGTTACATGTTGCCGCTGCCACGGGGAAGGGGGCTGTGTTACACCGCGCTACGGAAGCCCACGAGGAATGGGCGGACGGAAAGCGAAAGATGCCGGAAAACTGCAGGGGAAAAACTCGAGTTTGCAAAATAAAAATCTTTTTTAGCAACAAATTCGATAAATCGATTTTTTGCCCAGCCCTAACCTGGACACGAGTCCTTCAGGTAACACCTGGACACGAGTCCTTCAGGTAACACCTGGACACGAGTCCTTCAGGTAACACCTGGACACGAGTCCTTCAGGTAACACCTGGAACAAATGACAACACAGAATCACCTTCAGCTGCAGATAGAAATAGAATTAAACTGAACCAAAACTCTTCAGTGGTTGAACATCTGCTAATCAATAGACGCTGCAGTTTCCAGATGTTCCCTAAGGGCCTCAATAAATGCCTCAGTTTCCAGATGTTCCGTGAATGCCACAGTAGACGCTGCTGTTTCCAGATGTTCCCTAAATGCGTCAGTAGACGCTGTAGTTTCCAGATGTTCCCTGAACGGCTCAGACGCTTTAGTTTGCAGATGTTCAGAGGCTCAGAGATGAAGGCAGTATTTAGTTCATCAAACAAAGTTGTGACTGAGGGTTTGTGTCTGCAGTAACCTGAGGAACAGAGGAAGTTCTCTCTGCGACATCGCCGTCCTGGTGGTGGACATCATGCACGGCCTGGAGCTTCAAACACTCGAGTCCATCAATCTGCTGAAGGAGAAGAAATGTCCGTTCATCGTCGCCCTCAACAAGGTCTGTAGGCTTCTTCTTTTTCTTTTCCATCTCCTTCTTCTCCATCATCATCTTCTCCTTCCTCTCAATCTGCTCCTTGTTCTTCTTTCTACTCTGACGTTCTACTGTCCTCTCAGATCGACCGTCTGTACGACTGGAAGAAGAGTCCAGAGACGGACGTTGTTGCGACGCTGAAGAAGCAGAAGAAGAACACGAAGGACGAGTTTGATGAGCGAGCCAAGGCCGTTATTGTGGAGTTCGCTCAGCAGGTATCGGTCATGACATCATCAGCCATCGGCCAATCACAGTGCAGCAACGGCAGCCAATGAAAACCATACCAGAGCTGACAGTTTGTGTATTTGTGGTTGTTTTGTTTCTGATAAAAATACAAGCAGAATATTTGCTGTGCAGTTCCAGTCCAGGAAGTCGTCTCACCATCTTTAAACAACAAAATAAATCTGTTTTGGGAACATTAGAGGTTCCAGTGCGGAGCCATGAGGAACACCAAAACTTCTGAACACGTGTTTTCTTTCTCTCCAGGGTCTGAACGCTGCCTTGTTCTATGAGAACAAAGACCCCCGGACCTTTGTGTCGTTGGTTCCTACCTCAGCCCACAGCGGCGACGGCATGGGGAACCTCATCGCCCTGCTGGTGGAGCTCACCCAGACCATGCTAGCTCGCAGGCTAGCACACTGCGATGAGCTGCGGGCTCAGGTCATGGAGGTGAAAGCTCTGCCTGGGATGGGAACCACGATAGACGTCATCCTGATCAACGGCCGCCTGAGGGAGGGCGAGACCATCATCGTCCCGGGCGTGGAGGGACCAATCGTGACACAGATCAGAGGGTTGCTGCTGCCGCCGCCGCTCAAGGAGCTCCGAGTCAAGGTATGCCATCGTCTGGAAACTCAGTGGACTGCTTCTGACCTTCCCTCTAGCAGTTAGTCTGTTGGGTCATGGAAGGTGAAAGAGGTTGATGTTTTGTATTTAGTACCGTTTGTTGTTTGTAGCTAATGCTAACCCTGATGCTAATGCTAGGTTTGCGGGACCTGCAAAAGTAAGACTCAATTTGTCAACAAAACACTAAGATATTAGTCCATGACATTGTGTTTTCAAGACAAAAACTTCAATACATATCAATGTTGATAATGCTAACGCTAATACAACACTAATGCTAATGCTAAGTTAGCGGGACCTGCAAAAGTAAGACTCATTTTGTCAACAAAACACTAAGAGATTAGTACATGGCATTGTGTTTTCAAGACAAAAACTTCAATACATATCAATGTTGATAATGCTAACATTAATGCCAATGCTACCACTAATTTAAGCATAAATGCTAATGCTACTGCTAGGGTAGTGGGACCTGCAAAAGTAAAACTATTTTGTCAACAGAACACAAAAATTTTAATCCATGACGTTGTTTTCAAGACAAAAACTTAAGTACATATCAATGTGGATAATGCTAACGCCCACACCAATGCTAATGCTAGGTTCGCAGGACCTGCAAAAGTAAGACTTATTTTGTCAACAGACGTTGGTTTTTCACCATGTCATCATTTTTGGTCAAACTTTGTTACCTTTTGTTGAGAACGCGTGCAGCGATAAATCCTATACTGGTTAACTTACTGGTTTAATTACTGGTCTGTCTGCTGGTTGTCTGTAGAGCCAGTACGAGAAGCACAAGGAGGTGTCAACGTCTCAGGGTGTGAAGATCCTTGGTAAAGACCTGGAGAAGACGCTGGCAGGGCTCCCTCTGCTGGTGGCCCACAGGGAGGACGAGATCCCCGTCCTCAGGGTAACGCACCAGTTAGACCAGTTTAAAGGTGGAGTCGGGGGTTGTTCTATTGTACTGGTGCTGACTGGCCTACTGGTTTTCAGGACGAACTGGAACGAGAACTCAAACAGACGCTGAGCTCCATCAAGCTGGAGGAGAAAGGAGTTTACGTCCAGGCCTCGACGCTGGGATCTCTGGAGGCTCTGTTGGAGTTCCTGAGGACGTCCAAAGTACCTGTGAGTACCTGTCTGTCTGTCTGTCCACTTATTTACTTATTTATCCACTTGTTTGGTTACTTGTTTATTTACC
This sequence comes from Acanthochromis polyacanthus, assembly GCF_021347895.1. NCBI lineage: Eukaryota > Metazoa > Chordata > Actinopteri > Pomacentridae > Acanthochromis > Acanthochromis polyacanthus. The sequence goes on along the minus strand of NC_067134.1, from coordinate 7,259,590 downwards.
TATTAACCTGTGTGTCTCTGCAGTACGCTGGCATCAACATCGGTCCGGTCCATAAGAAGGACGTGATGAAGGCGTCGACCATGTTGGAACACGACCTCCAGTACGTCTCCACAACTCATTCCAACACCTGGAACATCATTCTATAAAATATCCTGATGACACTTTCAAACCATCTCTTCTGCACACACAAAGAATGGTTTTAGTTTTACCATTTAAGGCCATAAAACATCTCAAAACTTGAAAGTTCTGAATGCTGCAACGACTGAAAGGTATTTATTGTTTATTGACGGATGTTCTTGCGGCAGGTACGCGGTGATCCTGGCGTTTGACGTGAAGGTGGAGCGGGAGAGTCAGGAGATGGCTGACAGCCTGGGAGTCCGAATCTTCTCGGCTGAAATCATCTATCACCTCTTCGACGCTTTCACCAAGTACAGGGAGGACTACAAGAAGGCCAAGCAGGACGAGTTCAAGTAGGAAACTCACTTTTAGACCTTTTATCTACCTGAAAAAAGTGCAAACGTGCTTCGAGAAACTACACTTTCTGAATCTTTCAATATTTAAAAGATAATTTAACATTTTTCGGGCCTTTTTTAATTCTCACATATGTAACAATCCTAATAGATGGTTTCCTTTCGAATGTTATTTACAAAGTGTATACTGATGTATGGATGTTTAAAGTGGTTTTACCTGATGGTGGCAGTGTTATAGTTCTGATGCAGAAATTTGTTTAACACTCAGGTATCTACATCATAGTCCTCGGAATTTAAATTAGCTATAAAAATGAGACGTAAAACAGCCAAATAAGTCAATTTATATGCAGATGACAGTCTCATTTATATTCACAAATTATCATTGCTCGGATTCAAAGACAGTGATACATAAATGTGTCTGATTGGCGCACAGAAATCAACATCGTAAACCTAGGAATTGAAATAAGTGATAACAAGATGTGAAGCAACCAAATTACAACAAAATAGCCAAAAAACTCAGTTTATATGCAGATGAGACGTTGATTTATATTCCTAAATTATCATCTCTCAGATTCAAACAGAGCGATACCGAAATTAGCCTGTTTGGCACTCTGGGAGTTTAAAAATGCTATAAAAAGGAGACTTAAAACAGCCAAAATGAGACAACACAGTCAAAAAAAGTCAGTTTATATGCAGATGATACTCTGATTTATATTCCCAAATTATCATCTTTCAGATTCAAACACAGTGATACAGAAATTTGTCTGTTTGGCACACAGAAATCTACATCAGGATCCTAGGAATTTTAATAAGTGATAAAAATAAGACGTAAAACAGCCAAAAGAAGTCAGTTTTTATGTAGATAGAACTCTGATTTACATTACTAAATTATCATTTCTCACATTCAAACAGTCAAACTTCAAATTTCCAGTTTTGTCATATTTTGTCTTGATTATTTTCTGTACAAACTCCATCAACTTTTTACTGAATGTGTATCTTTAATAATAAACGAGGACCCGGAATTGATCCTTGAGGAACTCCAAACCTCATTTCAGCTGACAAAGAGGTATTGTGCGTCTTTGTCAGCTGAAATGAGACCTGGAGTTCATTCTAAGATCTAGACAACTTTATTTATTGTGTATTTGTTGTGTTTGTCAGGCATATAGCTGTGTTCCCAGCGAAGCTGCGAGTCCTTCCCCAGTTCATCTTTAACTCCAGAGATCCCATCGTGATGGGTGTCACAGTGGAGGCAGGCATCATCAAACAGGGAACGCCGCTCTGCGTCCCCAGCAAAGGGGTGAGAGCCCGGAGAATCAAAGTGCTTTGGGTTTGTTAAACAGTGCGAATGTGACTTCTTCATTGCGTCTCTTCTTGCCATGTCTTCAGTTTGTGGACATTGGCGTGGTCACCGGCATTGAGGTCAACCACAAATCGGTGGAGTCGGCCAAGAAGGGTCAGGAGATCTGCGTGAAGATCGAGCCGATCCCCGGAGAGTCGCCCAAGATGTACGGCCGCCATTTTGAAGCCACCGACATAATCGTCAGCAAGGTGAGAACGAAGGGGCAGGAGCTTTAAACTCATTTAACCCACTGTGGACTCATTTTAACCCACTGTGGACTCATTTTAACCCACTGTGGATCATGTTCTCGCTCTGTTTGGTTCCAGATCACGCGAGCTTCCATCGACGCCCTGAAGAACTGGTTCAGAGAAGAGATGCAGAAGTCGGACTGGCAGCTGATCATGGAGCTAAAGAAGACCTTCGAGATCATCTGAGGAGACGCACACAGACGCAAAAACACACACTTCCTCCCTGGGCAGCAGCGGAGGGACAAAAAATAAAGAAAAAAAACTGAGAAAAGACGTGAAAGTGTTTTTCTGAGAAACGGACGGTCGCATTTCACACTCAGTATTCCAACGTGCCTGTTCTTCAGCATCGACGTTGTTCCGATTGTTTTTTTTCTTCTTCTTGTTCTTCGCTCTGATTCGTGGCTGCTGCTGCTTCCTGTCCCAGGCTCCGCCCACTTCCTCCCCAGACCGGGGCGAGGCCAGCAGGTGCATTGTGGGATTGATCTCAGCACCACTCGGAGTTCTTCTTTCAGATCGGCGGCGGCGTCTTTGTGGACTTGGAAGATTTGACTTTGACTCGGAAGGCGGGCGGGAGAAGGACAGAGGAGATTTTAAACTGTTTTTGCTGCAAGTGCTGATGTAATAAATCCCATGATTCTGACGAAACGAGCAGATTAAGAGTTTTCAGTGAAGGTTTGAGTTATGTATGGATGTCCAATGCTGCCACAGTTTAAAAGCAACCCCCCCCCCAAAAAAAAAACACATTTTCCTTACATGGTAAAATTTATGTGTGAAACTCCGATGCTGCCCAAATGGCAAAAAAAAAAAAAAAAATCTGACATTTATGTTTAAGTACAGAAGTCCAATGCTAACAAAATGGAAAAAAAGGAACAAAAGTTTTTTTCTTGCGTGTTAAAATTTAAGTATGGAAGTCCAATGCTGCCACATTTTTTTTTAAAACAAAATTTTTTAACGTGTTAAAATTCCCTGCATCATATTTACAGCTAGCATGATGTTCTGAGTTAAAATCCTTGGAATTAACTTTGACTAGAAAGTTTCATAGATTGGCCAGCCATTTTGAATTTGGTTTGAAATGTATTTTCCACTTTGAATACTGTGCATTTAATCCCCCAAATTTGGCTCATCCTCTAGTTTATAAGGTGTTTAAAATGTCTGGAGTCAGTTTTATGGTATTCTTGAACATTTCCTTTTTTTATCCATATAAGGTGATAAAGTATGTGGAAGTCCAATGCTGCCAAAATGAAAAACAAACCCAAAAAAAGACTTATTCTTACAAGTTGAAATTTCCTCCGTTATATTTACAGCTTGCATGATTTTCTGATTTAAAATCCGTGGAACTGACATTGACTTAAATTTTATAGATTGGTCACACCCATATTTTGGCCATTTAGAATTTGGTTTAAAACAGATTTTTTTTTACTTTGTGTTCTCCGTATTTAATCTCCCAAATTTGGCTCATCCTCGATTTGAAGAACGTCAAAATTACTTCAAAAAAAAAAAGTAATTTTAGTGTTCTGCAATATTTTCTCTTTTTTATTGAAGTGATTAGTATGTAGTTTATGGAAGTCCATCACTGCCAAAATGAAAAAAAATAGCATGTTTAAATTTACTGCATCATATTTACAGCTAGCGTCAGGTTCTGATTTAAATTCCTTAGAATTAACTTTGACACGAAACTTTCATAGATTGGCCACTCCCACATGTCGGACACTTTGAATTTAGTTTGAAACGTATTTTCCACTTTGAATTCTGTGTATTTAATCCCCCAAGTTTGGCTCATCCTCTAGTTTATGGGATGTTTAAAATGCCTGGAGTCAGTTTTTTGGTATTCTTTAACATTTCCTTTTTCTTTTTCTTTTTTTACCATATATGGTGATAAAGTATGTGGTTGTATGGAAGTTCATCATCAAAATTTGAAAAAAAAACTTTTTTACACATAGAAATTCCCTGCGTTATATCTCCAGGTAGCATGACATTCTGATTTAAAATCCTTGGAATTAACTTTGACTTGAACGTTCCATAGACTGGCCACGCCCAACTTTTGGCCATTTTGAATTTGGTTTAAAACTTTTCACTTCCTGTTCTTGGTAATGGATTCATCAAATTTGGCTCATCCTCTAGATTAATATATCTGGAGTCAGTTATTTGGTATTCTTTAACATTTCCTTTTTTACCATATAAAGTGATAAACTATGTGCAGAAATCCACACAAAAACATACAAAACCATGACTAGACTTTTTATAAAGAAACTTGATTTTTTTTATTTTGAAAAATATAAAACATTTATTTTCCTGCAGATAATTATTGCAAAAGTACATCTTTGTTTCCTTTCCTATTTTAGTTCCATAAACAGAACTTGTTGAAACCAGAAGAATTCAAAACAAAACAAATCAGAATTTTTTGAATTTATTTTTTTAATAAAAATGGAAAATGTTGGACATGTTGCTTCAAGGTTTTAGTTTAGTTTGAATTTATAACATTTAATATCTTTCTGTGGTTGTTTTGTCCCCTTTCTTGTCAGCTTTGTCCTTTTTGCGTCTGTGTCTCATTTTTGTCATTTTTTTGTCATTTTATTTCTTGTATTTTGTGAGTTTGTCTCATTTTGCGTTATTTTGTATTGCTTTTTTTCATATTGTGTCTGGTTTTGGTTAATTTTGAGACAGTTTGGTCTCCCTGCTGTCATTCTGAGAATAATTAGAGAACAAAAATAGACATTTTTTTGGTTATTTATTTATAAAAATGACAACATGTCCAACATGTTTCCAGGTGTTACCAACCATGGAGATAATGGAGTTCCACAGACTGCAGATATTTAGCTATTTACGGTTTCTATCAGTTTCCACTGTGTGTTCAGCGGAAAACTCCAATTTTACTTCACATTTTAGCTTTTAACAGAAACACGTCGAATTGGTTTTAGTTCTAAAACCGTGTGAACATAGAGAATGTGACGATTCTGCGTTATTTATTAGGTTCTGGTTGATAAATGGTGCTGTAAATGGGGTTCAGACCATTAATTCTTCTGTTAGCATTTTATTCTTTAACACTAAGTGTTTAATATTCTGGAGTTCAAGAACCCTCTGACAACTGACAGTGAAAGTTACCAAACAGAATAACAGAAAATCAGTCCAAACCAGACGTGGTGAGTATCGCTGCTGCTGCCTTGTGCAAATATTGACAACTTCTACAACCCTTTAGTAGTGACGGGTAGAATGAGGAACATTTCAGTCTAAAACACCATTTAACAACCGATTTCTGGGCCTCAGGATGTCATTAAAGCGACGTTCTCATGAGGCCCAGGAGGTTTTTTAGGATTAATCGGCCTGTCTATGGGTTTACCTACAGCATGACTTCCTGTCTTTCTGAAAAAAAAAATCTGTGCAATCTGCCTTAAAAGTGCTTTTAAACTAAATATAAACAGTTCAGAGTTCATGTTATCCTTTAAAAACATTAAAAAATGGACTCCATCACGAATCAAACGACAGCCGGGATGAAGAGTCCGTGAAGGTCCATGTGGACACTGGCGGGGATGGAGGCTCGGGCGATTTCCTCGAAGGTTTTGGCGTTGAGGACGAGCATGAATGGAGAAATGTTGGGATCTGGAGAAATGACGGATGACAGGATGACTCCTGGAGGAAGGAAAACGCAAACCTTTAGAACCACAGAAGGACCGAAAACGTTCCTTTGGTCAGTTCCGAGGCGACGGACTTACCGTCGTCTTCTTCCACGGCGCCCGGAGATGCAACAAAGACTGGCTCCGAAGGGAAGCAGTTGTCCCTCTTCCACTCAATGTGCGTCCTGGTGATGATGTCGAACTTGGCGATCTGTTGGACGGGAGACGTTTAAGTCATGGATTGTTGTCGGTTTGTGTGGTTTAGAGTGAAACATTCCCAACAACTACTGGATGATGATCAAGAAGTTTTGTTGAAACGTTTGTGTTCTTTGCATGATCTCTAATGTTGTCTGTCTTTGGAAGATTCTTGGTTAATTCTTGCATTCGTTTTGTGCCAGTCCAAGAAGTTCAGAGAGAAAACCCTCAAATTGGAACCAGAGTCCTGTTTCATTTAGTAGCCTGGTTTGAACCCTCTAGTTTTGTCAAAGTTAACTCTCCAGTCAAGAGCCAAGAGTCGAAATCTCCAAGGATGAACTTCTGACTCCAGTCAATCCTTGCTAAAGGATTTAAACTGTTTAACGGACCTCAAAAGAGTCCCGTACAGTTGTTTTCCTGTTTCCTTCCTTGGATGTGGTAACCATCTCTAAGCATCTGATTCCTTGTTTACCCTGGGAGGTCTAGAAAGAAACATGGAAACTAGATGGGACAGAAATCAACTGAATGTTATCTGGAGTCCTGTACTGTTTTTGGAGCTGATGAAGGTCAGAGCTTGTTTGTGCTTAGTTTAACCTTGTTGGGATGTGGAGACCACTCCAGCCTGGAGCCGTAGAAGTATCTGTACTTCCTCGCATTGAAGTTGTAGTTGATTCCCGGCAGCTCCAGACCTGAGGAGGAGCCATTTGTTAGATCAGGCGGATTAGACAGGATTTATTATAAATCATGGTGGAAAACAAACCTTCAAACAGAGTGTCTGGCTGGCAGTAGACCGATCCGTTCTCCTGAATCACTGCCTGGGCCGAAGTGTCCTTCAGGGTCACCAGGTTGGATCCTCTTGGAGACTCCTGGGCAACGGACACATGACATTTGTTGGCTAATAGAGCTGAAAGTAAACAAGATTCAGTGTATTTTTCATTCTAGTCATACCTTGTCGACGTTGAGCGGCAGGACAAATCTCTGGCAGATGGGCTGTGAAAAGCTCTTGTGGGTCTCGATGAAGCTGTCGGTTTCCTGCTTCATGTTGTGGAGGTAGAACATGTCGTACAGCTTGCCGTCTTTGTAACTAATCAGGTCGAACACCACGTGGCCATCGTCCTCGTAGGCATTGATGTGGTGGAAAACCACCATGGCATCGCTGTAGAAACGGGTGGAGATCGCCTTTCCCGTCTTTCTGTTGATGACGTGGAGCAAGTTCTGAGAAGGTAACCGTTAAGTTGGTTAGTTTGGCCTTTTTTAGGTGGTACTGAGGTCAAGTTCTTCAAAAAAAATCAAACTCACAAACTCAACCCCAAAGAGATAGTGTTGATGTTCTGTGTCTGTTGATGAACTGAAGGCAGCTGATTGCTAACTTGTTACCTGCAACAGCTTAGCAGAGTGATAATAGGAGTTGTTAGCCTGTTTAGGCGTCCACAAGGAGTACAAGACAATAACTGTACATCTGAATACTTGAACCAGATCTCTGTGCATCTGGACTAATAGAGATTTCAGGTCTTGGACAGACTAGAGCTGGTTTTTCAAGTCTTGGACTGAGATGAAATGTGTTAAACCAGATCTCTGTGGACTGGACAGACTGAAGTAGATCTAAAGGTACAGAGGGTCCTCGACTTACGTTGAAGTTCCGTTCCTACGGCGCAATGTAAGTTGATTTTTGCCGTCAGCGAAAATGTAAACAAAGCCGTCACGTACATCACGATATTGATCAGCTCTTCAGAAAAGTCATGAATACCAGTGACCAGTGCTGTGTAATTAAGCCATGTGACGATGTATTCGTCTGCTCCACTCGCCAGCTAGTTCTAAGTAACCAGTTCTGATGTAACGATGACAAAATGCCGTGAATCGTAAATCCAGGACCTCCTGTACTGTGGATGGATTGAAAGAGATCTCTAAGAGTCTTACAGTATCCTAGTTCCTTTGTCTCTGGAAGAGACTGTGGTAGATCTGATCCAGTGCACCTTGAGAAGATGTTCTTTGAGGGATCGGGGTAGATCATGGTTCCAAACTCAGAGATGACTACAGAACCAAACTTAAAATCTAAGAACCAAGAATAGGACCCTACTTATTGTCCTCATTGGTGTTCCTGTCTTTTAATGTATATTTTGACCTTTATGTGAGAATAGATTTATTCAGTCAGTTTGGTTGCATGAGCTGCTGGAAGTGAGACTAGAAGTTAAAGGTTGAGGCCTTACGATGTCGTCCTTGTCGAACTTAAGGCAGCCCCCCCAGTTGACGCCCCTGAAGTAGGCCGTGGCCAGTTTGACCATGTCCAGTTTGAAGGCCTGTTCCACGAACACGATGTAGTTCTCCGTCATGCCGAAGCTGTGGAAGTAGCTCGGGAACAGTGTGGAGCGAAAAGGAATGGAACAGACCTGCTGCACTTTCCTCAGCGCCGGCTTCTTGTGCTCTTTATCTGGAACAGAAGACTCGGTAAGTACCACTTTAACTTCCTGTCACTGAAAACCTTCAATCCTGAAAACTCCGACACCAACATGAAGCACCAATCTTTGAGGGTTCAGAGTCTTTTGAGGACAAACCAGATGATCACTGTCGTACCTGAAGCGTCTGCTGGGACTTTGAAGATGATGTATTTGGGCCGGCCGAAGCTCATGATGGCGGTACCCATGTTGTAGGTGTTGCCCTCGGCATCATAGTGGGGGTGAGCTGTCGCTAAGTTCAGCGCGATGTGTTTCCTGTAGTTCATCTGGAATGCAGCGGAAATGTTTTCTAGGAGGATCTGAGGAACTTTGAGGAGCTTTTAAGGAGCAGGTGCAGACAAACTCACCTTGCTGACAGTTTCCAGGGTGTCAGGGTCGATCTGGTTGATGTAATTGACCTCGGAGGAGGCGTAGTAGTCCTGACCGTAGCGGATGATGTTGATCAGGTTGTTGTCGGTGAAGTCTGGGATGACATTGGAGAGGTGGGTGAACGCCCTGGTGAGGAAAGACCAAAGGTTCTTCAGCATACACCCTAAATTATTCCTGGCACATCTTGGAAGAATCTGACGGTCTCCCAAAGAGATCTTTACAGATCCTGGATGGACCAAAGTCTTTGTCTCCTGAGTGGACTGAAACTAATTCTCTAGAGGCTAAAGCATGTTTCTGTTTAACTGGAATAAAGTGAAACAGAACAAACTAAACAGCTTCAATCGACTAAAGTTGATCTCAAGGTGTTCTAGATGGACAAAGGAAGATCTCAAGTCTTGGACAGACTCAGTTTACTGCAGTAAACACAATATCTTGAATAGACTAAACCAGATCTCTGGACATTTAGTTGTCATTTTTTGTCATTTCTGACAGTTGTTATTTTAGATGCATCTTTTTGGATTTTGGACATTTTTTGACAATGTCGACTTTATTGTCAAGTCATTTTAGGCACAGTTTCACTGATTTTGGCCATATATTGTCATTCCAGACAATCTTTTAGTCATTATGGATTCAATTTGACGACTTTTTTAACAAGTAACAAAGTTTTAGTCATGTTAGTCTTCTAGGCATTTTGTAGTAAATTTTGGTCATTTTAGGCAAAATATTGAGTCATTGTGGAAACATTCTGGTCTTTTTGTCTACATTTTTTTAAAATTTTGAACAGGTTTTGTCATTCTAAGCAATCTTCTAGTCATTTTGGATAAAGTTTGGAGAAATTCTAAACAAGTTTTTGTCATTTTGTACAATTTTCTTGAGTAATTTAGTGCGAACTTCACTTCGCCTAAATTTTTAAGAAGTTGTTGTCTTTTGGACAGTTTTACAATGTAGACTTTATTTTCAAGTCACTTTGGCACCGTTTTACTCGTTTTGCCCTATTTTGTTATTTAAAACAATGTTTTAGTCATTTCGGTTAAATTTTGAATCTTTTGGGCAAGTTTTTGTGATTTTTGGGCAAATTTGGGTGATTTAGGGAAAGTTCTGAACATTTTCTAGTAATTTTGGATAAAGCTTTTTGTCATTTTTGAGAATTTAGCAGCAACGAGACAGGTTTGGTCTTTTACGACAATCTTTTAGTCATAACTCTTGAGTCTTTCAGTCATTTCAAGCAACCTTTCTAGTCATTGTGGATAGATTTTGAGTCATTTTGGACAATTTTTCAGTCTCTGTTGAAGATTTCTTGTCATTTTGGGCAAATCCATCAATGTTTAGTTAAATTTTACATGAAGACTTCAATATTAAATAATTTTGGACCATTTTCTGAGTCATTTTACATGGCTTTCTACGATGGTTCAGTCATTTTGGAAAGACAGAAGTAGATCTCAAAGTGTTCTAGATGGACTAAAGGAGGTCTGTAAGAGTCTGACAGTATCCTAGTTCCTTTGTCTCTTGATGGGACTGTGGTGGATCTGATCTACTGCACCTTGAGAAGATGTTTTTGCAGGGATCGGGGTAGATCATGGTTCCAAACTCAGAAACAACGATCCTGTCGGCCTTGACATTCTTCTTGTAGGTGTCGCTCTTCAGAAACTTACTTCTGTATGTCACCTCTCCTGAAACAACAAAGTCAACAACCTCAGTATGTTATTCTTTGGTTTCCCTTCACATGCTGAGATATTTCTCTTTCAAACATCCGCTGACCGTTCCTGAAGGTGAAGCTGTGGATGAGCGACAGGCCGTCAAACCAGTGGTTGTACTGGGAGTCTCCCACCGAGAAGAGGCCGGGTCCGTTCCTCAGCAGAGTGCCCTGCAGCCATGACGGGATGGATCCTGCAGAGGGAAGGTAACTACAGGTCACTGTGAGGAAGGCAGTTTTAATTAGGCCCTCATTAAGGAACAGAGGATTTATTTACCCCCAACCTCGTTATCAGCAGTCGTAAATCTAAATGCAAACGATAAACACCGTCCAAAGACTGAAGAATGGTCGCTGATGCAGGAAAAAAAAGGTCAGCGTGCTCCAGGACTGATAAGAAATGTTGTCGTGATGCCACCACCGTGCTTCACTTAATGATAACACCACCATGCTTCACATCATGATGCTGCCTCCACCGTCCTTTACTTAATGATGCTGCCACCACCATGCTTCAATCATGATGCTGCCACCACCATGCTTCACATCATGATGCTGCCTCCACCGTCCTTTACTTAATGATGCTGCCACCACCATGCTTCAATCATGATGCTGCCACCACCATGCTTCAATCATGATGCTGCCACCACCATGCTTCAATCATGATGCTGCCACCACCGTGCTTCACATCATGATGCTGCCACCACCATGCTTCACATCATGATGCTGCCACCACCGTCCTTTACTTAATGATGCTGCCACCACCATGCTTCACATCATGATGCTGCCACCACCATGCTTCAATCATGATGCTGCCACCACCGTCCTTTACTTAATGATGCTGCCACCACCATGCTTCACATCATGATGCTGCCACCACCGTGCTTCACATCATGATGCTGCCTCCACCGTGCTTCACATCATGATGCTGCCACCACCGTGCTTCACATCATGATGCTGCCACCACCGTGCTTCAATCATGATGCTGCCACCACCATGTTCCCTATCAGCACTAGAACAGCTCATATCTGTTGATTGAATTCGTCTCTAAATGTCAGAAAAAGGTGAAAAGTGTCCCAGAGATTTGTGTTTCCTGACCAGAAACCAGACAATCTTCCCATTAATGAATCTGGAGGTGTTTTTATGCCTCCCAGCAGCTCGTACCGACAGACGGAATGATCTCACCTTTAACTTGAGCTTTCACTGGCTCTGGAGTCTCACACCCGTTCTTAGCGATGATCGACTGCATGTCGTCCTGAGATTTCCCAGAGTGCACTGCTCCCGCTGGTTCCAGACTGAGCTCCGCTGCTGCCGGCTGCCGACTTTATCCGTCCGGGAACACAATCCAGTTACATAAGAAATGCTGTGGACTTCGGCCAGACTTTCACAATAAAACACCCTGAGGCATTAACGACCTTAAGACTTTAAGAGCTTTAAACTGGAGCTTAGCAACCAATAACTGGATCATTTTAACTCTCTAGATCACGTTTTAGACACGCTGTTTATTGCTTTATCTTATTTTTGTCAGGTTATTGTCCCTTTGTGTCATTTCTTGTCTTGATTTTGTTGTTTTGTGCTAATTCATATGAGATTTTCATCATTTTGTCTCTCTATTTTGTCATTTTTCTTGATTTTTTGTCATTTGTGTCTCGTTTAGAAGCTGTATTCATCTTCGTTGTGACTCTTTTTTGTCATTTGTGTCTGGTTTGTGTCATTTCTTTGTCAGGTTTCTTGTCTCAGGTTTTATCATTTTGATTCTTTTGTGTCTTGTTTTTGTCAATTTGTGCATTTTTTCAGTTTTTTTTGCATTGTGTGTTTCTATTTTGTCATTTTGTGTTACTTTATGTCATTTTAGTTGTTTTATTGCAGTTTTGTGTTATTTGATGTGTCACTTCTGTTTATTTTTGTCATTTTGTGTGATTTTATTTGTCATTTTTGTCAGTTTGTGTCTTGTTTTTGTCGTTTTATGCTATTTTGTATGAGATTTTTATCATTTTGTGTCTCTATTTTGTCATTTTGTGTTATTTTATGTGTCATTTTTGGTGATTTTTGTCATTTTATGTCTCATTTAGAAGCTGTAATCCTCTCTGTTGTGACTCTTTTCCCCCCGTTTGTGTCCTGTTTTTGTCATTTTGTGTTATTTTATATTTTATGCGTCATTTTTGTGGTGTTGTGTTGTTATGAGACGGGTTTGTTTGTGTACTTTAGCATCTCTTTGTGGTTCTTAAATCCAGATTGTGGACTCTTTTAATGTGTTAACAGCAGCAGAAACACGTCGTGAACGTTCCTCAGAGATAAGAAGCAGAACTTTATTATTATCTCTTATCTAAATGCAGACGGCTGTTAAACTGTAAACTGATTCTCCTGCCTTTAGTCACGATGTTGTCCTGTTCAAACTGTGGAAAATCAAACACAATGACGCCTCTAAATGCATTTTTTATTCAAATATTACATTTAGTGACATGAAAAGCAGCAAATGTTTGACTTTCTGATGTAGAAAAACCTAATTTCAGTGGTTTTAATGAGACAAATCTCACATTTTTCCATTTAAAGCATCAGGACTGGTCTGTGTTTTTGGTTTAAACTTGTATTTTTCTCGATAAAATGATAAAATCAGATAGAAGGGTGTCGCTGTTTGAACTTCAGCCTCCATCTGTAATTAGTTCAATCAGTTTACGGCTTTGCTATCGTAAACTTTCCACGTCACACTTCGACTTTCTGACCGATTTCACAGCTTTATGGTTCAGAGTTCAGGTTTTCAGTCAGCATTTCTGTCATTTACGACCAAAGAACCGTTTTAAGCTTTAAATACCAAACAATCGCTCCACAGTATGATGGAAAAATAGGATTTATGTCTTTCTTTAATGGTTTTCATGGGACATTTCTGTTGATTTTTATCATTTTATGGTTCATTTTGTCTTCTTTCTGTCATTTTATGTCTTGTTTGTGCCGTCTAACATCTACTTTTTCTTCATTTTGTGTCATTTTATGTCAGATTTGTATCATCTGGGGTCTTGTTTTGTCTTTCTGCGTTGTTTCATGTGTCATTTTTGTTGATTTTTGTCAGTTTGTGTCTCATTTATGTCCAGGGGCGGATCCAGATTAATGTTAGTGGGGGCCATAGGGGGTACAACAGATAATTTGGGGGGCCTCTAAAAAATGAAAGCTGCTACCCACCTCTGGCTTTTACAAAGTATTTTTTGTGGGATTTTTGGGCTCTTTAACCCGATAGGAAAGCTGTGTATGACTTTTTCAATTCAAATTCTGATGGACTTGTTTCCTTGTTTCTGTGAATTCCAGCATCATCAGCTGCAGCATCTGCCTGTTATGTAAAACTGGTAAGCTCAACCACAGAATGCTGAGGGCAGTTAAGAGACAAATATTGTACAAGAACAGCTCTATATACAACCCTGTTAATTTCCACTTCTTAGAATGTTTACTGACAATTATCACACCTAAAATAAGAAATAATATTCTGGACTTTTAGCAGCTGGTTCTCAGCTGTAAACCATAAACATCACAGGGTTCTGTGTGCTGATCAGTCTGAATCAAAATGAGTTCTAACCAATACACAGTGAACAACAACAATCTGTGGTAAAATAATCTGAAATGTTCTGTGCAGGAATGTACATTTTAAATACAATAAAATACAGTAAGCAGCACTCTGTACATTTAATAATAAACCTGAGAACAATAACAAACAGGAACAATACTCCATATTCTTCAGTCATTTCATAGTTCACAGCTCAGCAAACATAATGTTCTGCATAGAAATCACTAAAAGCTGCTCTCAGTAATCTTCCACAGTGAGCAGATGTTCTGTGTTGCAGGTCCATGGTCCAGCCGTGGACATAGAACAGTCCCGGGGGGGTGGGGGGTGGGGGGGTCTGGTACCGTGGACTTCCTAGAGCTCCTCCTCTTTCTGCATTCTTCATATGGGATGGAAATAAAGTAACGTTGGTTTAGCACGTCCATCAAAGGCCTGTAGGTGTGAAGCAGGAAGTCCTCCACAGTGAGGATGTGAGGCTCCTCCTCCTCCTTCAGGACCATCTCTGTGTCCAGGGTGTTATTAAAACTGTGTGAAAACTCAGAGATTTCAGGGATCAGAAGGTGGTTTTCAACTTTCTTTGTTAACTTTCTGCTTCAACTTTAAACTAAATTTCCTTCACTAAGCCAGCCCTCTGGACTTCCAGTAAGCTGTGTTCCTATTGGCTGTCCAGGTGGCTGCTTGGTGTAATCAGGAACACCTGAGCAGCTCAGTGTCTTCCTGCTTTATGTCTGCAGTCAAACATTTCCTCTGCTTCTCTTCACTGAACCGGGTTTGGCTCCGTTGCTTTAGTTTGTTCTTTAGGTGTTGGCTTGCAGCTTCCAGCAGTAAAATCCTCTTTAATGTGTTTCTTGATGTGTTTTAGGGCTTTGTACTGGATAGTTGTCTTGGTAAATGTGGTTCTTTAGCCACAGTTAGCACATGGTGCTAATGTGTGCAGTGATTAGTGGATTTGGTGCAGCTGAGTTGTCTTTATCTTGGCTGTAGTGAGTCTTTAGAGGTTTTTGGTTGTTTGTGAACCAACGTTGGTTGTCCAGAAGGTAAGAGTTCCTGTCCTGATTCTCTGTTTAAAGAGCTTCTCTGGTAGGCTGCAGGAGACTTTAGCGTTTGGGTTGTGCTAGTTTGGTTTTTGTACGGTTTCATCTGGACGACTATCTTGAGGCCCCTCCATGTGGTTTAGTGAGGTTTTCTGGAACAGTTCTACAAAGCAACCTGCAGCAGAAGAGACTTTGAGAGTTTTTAGGAAGTTCTGGAGACCAGACTTTAGAGCAGCATGAACATTTGTCAGCAGTTTGAGCAGGAGAAGGTGAGCTTCAGAGTAGAAATGAGAAGGAAACCTTGTTGACCCGTGTGGTGAGGTCCTGTACCAAGAGTTTGAGCAGGTTGTGAAGAGTCTGTAGTTCTTTGGTCTGAAAGCAGCAGAAGAGTCGACTCATTAAAGGAGAAAACAGGAGATATTGTTGGTTCTTCTGTCGCTCTGCAGTTTCCTTAGACTGAATATCAAGTTTCTGTTTTAAATGATTTACTGTGAGCCCAAGAAGACTTCAATAAACTCCTCCATTCCCTGAACACAACACATTTTATTACCATGTTAAATCTTTTTTAAATATGTTTTTGAGTTTTAATCAGTTTTTTCTCTTTGCTTGTGTAGTTTTGTCATCTGTGTGAAAGGTTCTAAACAAATAAAGTTGAATTGATAAACTGAATAAGTGACTAATTCATGATTGTGACAACAGAAGTATTTTATTGTGATTTAAGGGTTTGTTTCATTTTTAAGGTTGGAGTTAAAATCTTGACAAAAATAAAGATTAAAGAAATAAACTGCATTAAAAAAGCAATTCAATGAAAGGAAAAAACAATAAATACAATAAAACTCTTAAAAACAAAATTAAACATTAAATACAATTAAATTTAGATTAAACAGACAAAATATTTAGATAATTAAACAAAAGACACAAAACATGTAATTATGAAATAAAACATTTTTAACAAAATATTAAACATTAAAGATGAAATATTTTAGATAATTAAACATTTAAAAGTACAGTTAAACAAGAAGAATAAACATTTGAAAATACAAAACATTGAATTAGATTTTTAAACCTTTTAAAAAATAAAACATTTAATTAAAAAGTTAAATGTTTAATTAGAAAATTAAACCTTAAAGACGATAAAACTTTAAATAGGAATTAAACAGAAAATACAATGAAGCATTTAAAAAGAAAATACAGATAAAGGTCTTAAAGCGTTTTCTAGTCTGAAATGAAAACATCAAGTTGTTTCTTCAAACATTTCCTCTTTCTGTGTTCTTGGTTTGACTGTGGACAGATTTACTAAGAGCTCATTTCAGAAAACTGCTTTCCACACTGTTAAAAATATCCGTAGAAATTACAGTAAAAAAAACTGTAAAATAGCAACAGTAAAAGACTGTAAAATCCAAAATAGTATATGCCCGTAATTGTTACACTGAATAACCGTAAATCAAGAAACTGTATATAACTATAATTTGTACGGTTCTAACATGTAGAAATAACATAGTTTTACTGTGAAAATACAAGATATTGATAAAATTAACGGGAAAATCCAGTAATATTACAAGCAAGTAATTACTGTAAATTTAACAGTATAATTCTGTTTAAATTACAGATTTTGCTGAAGTGTACTTTCAAATTTACGGTATGAAACCGTTAATGATCAAGCAAAAACATACCTTCATTTATACAGAAAAAGGATGTAAAAAATATGGTATATATTTGTTAAGAATATCACAGTTAAAAGGAAATCTGTATAATTTACGGTGAAATACCAGCAGCTGTGGTTGTCAGTAGATTACCGCAAATTATACAGATTTTTTTTCCAGGACCGTAATGACTTTTACGTTGCCAGCAACCACAGTTGTCGACATTTTACCGTAAATTATACAGAAATTTTTTACTTTACCGTAATGACTTTTACATTGTCACTGTAGTTTTTACGGTGCTGGCTACCAGAGCTGCTGGTATTTTACTGTAAATTATACAGAATTTTTTTTGGTGTACCGTAATGTCTTTTACATTGTCACTGTATTTTTAACGGTGAACTACTGGCAACCACAGCTGCCAGTATTTTACCGTAAATTATACAGATTTTTTTAACAGTGCAGATAAAGTCTACTAGTATTTGAAGGTATCGATCAAACTAATGTTACCTTCTGATCTCCACAAACTTTACTGTTCAGTGAAGAGAATCAAAGTTTGTTCAGGATTTCTGAAGAACCCACAGGTGAAGGTCTGAGAAGAACTCAGATGGATGGTCTAAATGTGAAATCAAGACTCATGGTCACAAGTTTTAAGGCTTCTGTTCACCACAAAGTTCAAACTAACAGAAGTACTGAGAAACTTCTAAAACTTCAGTCCTCAGACTGTCTGAAGGTTCAAACTAACAGAGAACTACTCAGGAACTTAGAAGATATCAGTCCTTGGACTGTCTGAAAGTTAAATCTAACAGAGATCTACTGTGGGACCTGAGGACTGGGGAGGTGTGGAGGCTTTGGAAAGTCTTGGAACTGAGGGTTCAACCCTCCAGCACAAAGGCTGAAGTCCAACCTCCTGAGAAAAATGGTCGAGATGAGACTCGAGTTTAAAAAAAACAAAAAAATAGGTGATAAATACACACAAAAAAGAAGAATTAGTATCTGAGCAAGTAGCTCAGGGGGTAAGAACAGAGACTACCAAGTGGAAGGTAGCAGGTTCAAGACCCACCACTGGAATTTTTCTGTCTTTGTCTAAGTTTTTCAGAAAATTTAAGAAGGGTCTGGTCTTGAACCAGCAACCTGCAGCTCCATAGGTAAACCCTTAACTCACTGAGCTACAGAGCAGACAAAAAGAAATGAACTCGTCGTCCCTTTGACATCGTAGTTTCTGTTCCTAATAAAGTGACCACATGGGTGGAGCCAAGGCGGAGTCTGGGTGGAGAGTAGGAGGGGAGGTGGGTGGTGGCCTACCCCCTCTACTCCCCCACTGCCCACCACACCTTCCCCCACCCGACTAGTTTTTCGCAAATCTGAGTCTCGACGGGTTTTCCCGAGTTTCTGGAGTTTCCACCAGGTCTGAGGCAGAAGAACTTGTCATGAAGAGGTGTTGAAGTCGACGAGGATGGAGTGACTTTTTACAGCGACCAGAAGGAAGATGACTAGAAGATCAGGGGCCTCATTTATAAAACATTGCGTAGGATCCATACTAAAAGTTTGCGTACGCCGAAAATCTGAAATGGTCGTATGCCCTTCACCCCTGATTTATAAAACTGTGCGTAAGCACAGCTGGACGCAATTTCCCACACCAGCTGGAAGATTGCACAGGTGGATCCACCTCACATTCCGCCCACAACACACCCACATTTTACCATGAATGGTCAATGCAAAGTAACTCATGAATGTATCTGTATATAAATAAGCTGCTGATCCACGGCATTTCACACAGCGCCCCCTGCAGTCTTTTCACTGCTGTGCATCAGGATGAATGAATCATGTGTTGACCCAGGCCACCCTGCCACTAAATTTGTTATGATCATGTCCGATGTACAAATAATTTGTACACTGATTGAATGTACATTTTTTCGGTTCACATAGACAAATTCATCTTCACTCGGAGCCCTTACAGCAACATGAGTGCAGTCAGTTACGCCGATTACATTTGGGAAACCGGACATCGCTGCAAATTGCCGTTTAATGTTGGCCTGTTCACCCACAGTGTAAGGAAACCTGATGTACTGACTGGTCATGTTTATAATGTCATCCAAACAGCTGGCATTATTGCGCTGAGGGATGGTTGTGATATCCCAGACCTAAAGGACATCATTTAACTGTATATCAGACCCAGATAGGATTTAGACAACACATGTAACCTCATATATTCTTCATATAAAACACACACCTGTCGGCCACTTAACGCTGGAAGGAGCCGGTGTCCAGAAACCCCCGAGTCGTCAGCTCCTGTGTCTGTACCGGGATGCCGTGGTTTGGGCGGGGGGGTCTGTCTAAGACGGCCCAGTTCAGCACATAGATCCAAGAGCACTGCTCTAGGGAATCTGAATCGGCTTATTAGCCAGTCATCATCATGGCAAATCCCCGTTATCCCTAAAATCTCTCTCCATTCTTAACGTGATCTTCCAGCAATGCCAGCCCATCCATTGTGCCACATTACACACGGCTGTCACCCGCTATTTATCCACTTGATCAGCGATTGGACTGATTGTCACAGGCCTTTTCCAAATTAGTAATCAATCAGTGCCACTCACCGCTCTATATCATTTGAAGATGGAAGTTTGATATATGAACATAGTTCTGCAAATACAGTCGTAGGCCGAATGACGCACTATATGAACATCTACAACAATGAGGGTTTATGATTATCCGGCTCTACAAGTCTAATATGTGATAACAATAAAGGTTTGAGATCAATCTGGTTTCAATTCACCACTTCACCCTCCATCACTGCCGTTCCCTCTGTCTCCAAAATGTGCGTAAACAAGCATCAAAGTTGGTGCACCGGTGCGTACATTCTCACTCCAAGTTTGTTTTTAGAAATCACAACCTTTGCATGGAAAGTGGCGTATGCATCTTTCTAGCCCTGTTTTGTGCGTACGCAAGCTTTATAAATGAGGCTCCAGGTCTTTAAGCAGCATCCCTAAAATCCATGGAGCTCCAGAGAAATGAAGGGAGGTCAACTTTTATCAGCCTCCATCCAGATGTTCAACTTGATATCTTTACTTTGACATTTTTTAGCTCCACAAACCTTTAGTATCACACTTTATGATCATTTATTAGGACTTTAATGGAATCCAGCAGCAGATTTAGTTTTTGTTCACAAACTTTATTCTTGTCTTCGTGGGACTGCAGGATTTAAAACTGTTCCTTCTATTTGACCTCATGTTTATTAGTTTTAGTGCAGAAAGTTATTTTAATTGTCCATTAGTCTCTAAAAAACCAAATAATAAATTGAGGCTTAAATTTCTTCCTTTGTCATATTTTAAATATGACAAAAATATAAGAATAAAGCGTCTTGAGACAGTCTGACCTGTAATTGGTGTTATTTAAATAAAAATGAATTTAAATTGTATGTATCCTGTAATGTTGGAGGAATTCAGCCATATATGTTGGAAAACACATTTTCTTTGTCCATTAATCTGTTGATTGTTTTCTCCACGAATTCATTTCTTGTTTTGGTTTATAAAATGTCAAACCCAAATATATTCAGTTTACTGACATAAAAACCAAAAAGATTTACATTCATGATGCAGGAATCAGACAGTTTTTCATTTTTTATCTTAGTTTAGTCACAAAGATCGTTGATAATGTGTGAATTGTTGCAGCTTGTGAGCCGTAGAAGGTTTTAATGTTTGGGGCCGAGAACATTTAGAAACCAACATCAACACAACACTCAAAGATTTGAACATCATCAGAGCCGGACTGGGAAAGAAATTCAGGTCGGGAGATTTCCAATCAGTCAGGCCACTTCTGCCACAGCAAGGGTTGTGTCACGTGGGATAATGCACCAAAATTTGTTTTTTTTCCTTCCAAAAATATGCCTTTTACAGTTATGTTATAGCAATTCCAACACTACTAAACAGACAGTAAGTCTATTAAACACAACCATAACGACAGCTCCATACAGTCCAGTACTTTTCTCTTCTGTAATCTCTTCACTACCCTCACCAATTTTTACAATGTTTTCCTTTTCCTATTATTTATGTAACATGTGGAATTAAAAAAAATATATATTATTTTGTCAGCAAATCATTTAGATGTCAGCTGGTCATAGCTAATAGTATATGCAAACACCAATGTTCATTTTATAACTGAAAATTGTAAGTCAACTGCCTATCCTACCTGAAGAGGGGGTCTCAAACGTTTTCAGGCTTCCTGCAACCCTCCTGACACCTGTGGAGCTCATTTGGGCCAGACATTTTTATTATATTTTGGCCTTTGAAGTCTGATGATGCATTTGTGAGAAGAACCGACCGTTTGTAAACTTACTTGAAGCAGCAGCATCATTTATTTTCAGCTGTACACTGCTGGACCTGGGTGGGGGTTGATGAAACGTGTGTTATTTTATAACACTTTGACCCTTCCTCCTCGAGCAACCTTTTTTCTTTTCCATCTCCCTCTCATGTCCACCTTTTCTCTTCGTCTTTTCTCGTTTTTTGCCGCCAGCTTTCTCAGGGTGCTCCATAATCTTCTCTCCTTCCACTCTCTGGCCTCACTCTCATATCACCGCTCTGGAGTGCATGCTTCCCCGTTGTCGCTATGAAGGGGCGGGACATAAAGCAACTAACCAATCATGGCACGTTTCTTCTAAAAAAAGTCACTTTGACCAATCCCTATCGTTCTGATTTAGAGCTCAGAGCACTTGCTTTGTGTGAGTGACAGGAGGGTGGGCGTGTACTCTGTAAGGCTTCTAGCGCTGCTGTCTCTGGCCTGTCTGCCAAAAAGCCGATCAATTCTTTTCATTGGCCTGCCAGTCCGTGGCTGGCCTGTCCAGGCAGGCCAATAAGGAGGCAGGCCACCGGGAAAAGTCCCGCCTCTCCCGATTGCTAGTCTGGGCCTGAACATCATTAAAGGGAAATCCAACTTATGCATGACAATGTCTAATTAAAGGACATTTATTTCCAACGTAAACATGTGATATTCATCCTCTGGACAGGGTTAAGGACATTTTTTTGGCCTTTTCTAGACTTTATTGGATAGGAGAGATAGACAGCAAATGAGGAGCAGAGTTGGGGGAAGACATGCAGCAAAGGCAAGCAAACCAAACCCCGGCCACTGCGTCAGAGACCAGCCCCTGTATGTGGTTCTCCTGCTAAACCCATTGAGCTATACAGGCATCTTGGGTGAGAGACATTTTAGTCACATTTTGGACGACATACTAAACTATGACGTTTTTGTAATATTTTGGGTGACACACAAAACTATGACATTTTTGTCACCCATTTTTGTCAGCCTTTGGACGACATCCTAAACTATGACGTTTTAGTGACATTTTGGACGAGATACTAAACTATGACATTTTTGTCACAATTTGTACGTCATACTAAACTATGACGTTTTATCCACATTTTGGACTGCATACTAAACTATGACATTTTTGAAACATTTTGGACGACATACTAAACTATGACGTTTTTGTGATATTTTGGACGACACACTAAAATGTGACGTTTTTGCCACAATTTGGATGACATCCTAAACTACAACGTTTTAGTGACATTTTGGACGACATACTAAACTATGATGTTTTTTGTCACATTTTGGACGACATACGAAACTATGATGTTTTAGGAATATTTTGGGCAACACACTAAACTATGACGTTTTTGTCACATTTTGGACGACATACTAAAAACTATGACATTTTCGTCTCATTTTGGACGACACACTAAAATTTGACGTTTTTGCCACAATTTGGATGACATCCTAAACTACGACGTTTTAGTGACATTTTGGACGACATACTAAACTATGACTTTTTTGTCACATTTTGGACGAAATACTAAAAACTATGACGTTTTTGTCACATTTTGGACGACATATTAAACTATGACATTTTTGTAATATAATATTTTGGACGACATACTAAACTATGACGTTTTTGTCACATTTTGGACGACATGCTAAACTATGACGTTTTAGTGATATTTTGGGCGACATATTAAACTATGACATTTTTGTCACATTTTGGATGACATACTAAACTATGACATTTTCGTCTCATTTTGGACGACACACTAAAATTTGACGTTTTTGCCACAATTTGGATGACATCCTAAACTACGACGTTTTAGTGACATTTTGGACGACATACTAAACTATGACTTTTTTGTCACATTTTGGACGACATACGAAACGATGATGTTTAAGGAATATTTTGGGCAACACACTAAACTATGACGTTTTTGTCACATTTTGGACGACATACTAAACTACGATGTTTTTGTCACATTTTGGACGACATACTAAACTATGACGTTTTTGTCACCATTTGGACGACATCCTAAACTAGAAAAGAACTCAGAGAGCGCAGACCTCCGCCAAGGATAGAGAGGAAAACAGGAAACCCATGCAGTAAAAGATCATGAGCCACAAGCGAACCTGCGTCTCTGACACAGTTTTGTTTACAAATCACCTTCTTAACCAGTTGAGCTATCTGGACACCTTGCTCCAATTTGTTGGACGACTTACTAAACTATGACATTTTTGTAATATTTTGGACGACATACTAAACTATGACATTTTTGTCACATTTGGGACGAAATACTAAAAACTATGACGTTTTTGTCACATTTTGGACGACATACTAAACTATGACATTTTTGTAATATTTGGACGACATACTAAACTATGACGTTTTGTGATATTTTGGACGACACATTAAAATGTGACATTTTTGCCACAATTTGGATGACATCCTAAACTATGACTTTTTTGTCACATTTTGGACGACATACGAAACTATGATGTTTTAGGAATATTTTAGGTGACACACAAAACTATGACATTTTTGTCACCCATTTTTGTCAGCCTTTGGACGACATCCTAAACTATGACGTTTTAGTGACATTTTGGACGACATACTAAACTATGACATTTTTGTCACAATTTGTACGTCATACTAAACTATGACGTTTTATCCACATTTTGGACTGCATACTAAACTATGACATTTTTGAAACATTTTGGACGACATACTAAACTATGACGTTTTTGTGATATTTTGGACGACATACTAAAATGTGACGTTTTTGCCACAATTTGGATGACATCCTAAACTACAACGTTTTAGTGACATTTTGGACGACATACTAAACTATGACTTTTTTGTCACATTTTGGACGAAATACTAAAAACTATGACGTTTTTGTCACATTTTGGACGACATACTAAACTATGACGTTTTAGGGATATTTTGGACGACATACTAAACTATGACATTTTTGTAATATTTTGGACGACATACTAAACTATGACGTTTTTTTCCACATTTTGGACGACATACTAAACTATGACATTTTTGTAATATTTTGGACGACATACTAAACTATGACATTTTTGTAATATTTTGGACGACATACTAAACTATGACATTTTTGTCACAATTTGGACGACATACTAAACTATGACGTTTTTTTTTTTTGAACTTATTCTTTATTTCAATTCTGCAGTGCAAGCTCCATCATACAAATACAACAAACTTGTACAGCAGTGCGGCAAATTAGCTATAGTACTCCTTGTTTCAGGACCATACAGTTTTTGACATTACAAGATAACATACACTTTTTTTCCCAAATAGATACCATTCAGTTGAAGATATATTTATGTATTAAAGCCCATTTATCTTTAAATATGTCACTTTTCATTTGTAATCTTGCAGTTATCTGCTCCATATAATACACCTCTTTTAACTTGTTTTTCCATTGTGTAATAGTGGGGGGCTGAGGATTGAGCCAGGAGACCGTAATCATTTTCTTTGCAATCAAAAGTAATGTTTTTAATAAAGTTCTATTACAATTTGGTATAAAATTAGTTGGGAAAATTCCTAAAATCACAAAACTTGGTTCTAGTGAAATTTTGACATCTAAACATTTTTCAATTTCGCCCTGAATATCTTTCCAGTATTTTCTTAACTTAGAACAATCCCAAAATATATGAGTATGGTCTCCCACACAACCACATCCCCTCCAACATTTATCTGAGGTTTTACCAAATTTGGATGTGACAAAGGGGGTTCTAAAAAATCTAATTTTAGTTTTCCATTCAAATTCCCTCAGTGTTGGGCTAGTCGTTATTTTATGTCCCTCCCGCATTGTTTGCTCCCAGTCTTCATCTTTGATTATTATGTTCATTTCAAGTTCCCATTTACCTTTAATATTTTGTGTATTCTCTATTCTTTCCTCTTGTAATATTTTGTAAGCATGTGATACATATTTACGGTTGATTGTCTTTTTGATTACATCCATAAAAATTGTTCTATTCTAGAAGGTGGAGCCTGTAAGGAAGTCAAATAATTATTTTTATGTAAATAGTGCCTCAGTTGGAGATATTTGTAAAAATCTTTAGTTGAAAGATCATATTTTTGTTGAAGCTGTTCGAAGGTCATCAAATTCCCACCTTCCACCATTTGACTAAACATGGTAAGTCCCTTCTCAGCCCAAGTTTTTAATCCAGAGGAGGGAGGAAACTCTGGATTACGATGAATTTGTATTAGTCTGCAAATTGAGTCCGGAAGGTTTAATATTTTTTTGATATTTGACCATGTGGCTAAGGTATTTTTAACCCATTCATTTGTAATAGTTTTCTTCTTTTGTGACCATGCATTTAGATTTATAAAGAGAACAGTGTCAAGAGATATGTCTCGGCAATCTCCTTGTTCTATTTTAGTCCAAAGTGTATCCTCTTCTTGACTGACCCATGCTACCATTGATCGAATTTGGGCAGCATAATAATAATTTCTTAAATTTGGCATATTCAACCCTCCAACTTCTTTTGGACACATAAGGGTTTTCAGTCTAACTCTTGGGCGTTTATTCTGCCAAACAAATTTTGAGAGCCATTTATTAAGCATTGTGAAAGTAGCCATTGGGATTCTTATAGATAAAGATTGAAAGAGAAAACGCAACCGGGGTAATATGTTCATTCTAATTGTTTCTATTCTTCCCATAAGTGAGAGAGGTAGGATTTCCCATCTCATAAGATCTTTTTTAAGTTCATCCAAAAGTTTACCATAGTTTGCCTTAAATAGTTGTGACACTTCAGGGGTAATTATAATTCCAAGATATCTAAATCCTTCATTTGACATTCGAAAATTGAATTTGCTTCTAAGATCTTTTGGCCACTGGCCTTTTAACACCATAGTTTCTGATTTTGATTGGTTGATTTGATAGCCGGAGAGCTTACCATAATCTTCCAACGCTTTTATAAGTGGAGTTATAGAAACTATGACGTTTTTGTCACATTTTGGACGACATACTAAACTATGATGTTTTAGTGATATTTTGGGCGACATATTAAATTATAACATTTTTGTCACAATTTGGACGACATACTAAACTATGACATTTTTGTCACAATTTGGACGACATACTAAACTATGACATTTTTGGAATATTTTGGGTGACACACAAAACTATGACATTTTTGTCACCCATTTTTGTCAGCCTTTGGACGACATCCTAAACTATGACGTTTTAGTGACATTTTGGACGACATACTAAACTATGACGTTTTAGTGATATTTTGGGCGACATACTAAACTATGACATTTTTGTCACATTTTGGATGACATACTAAACGAGAAAAGCACTCAGAGAGCACAGACCTCCGCCAAGGACAGAGAGGAAAACAGGAAACCCATGCAGTGAAGGATCAAGAGCTGGAATCAAACCTGCATCTCTGACACAGTTTTGTTTACAAATCACCTTCTTAACCAGTTGAGCTATCTGTACACCTTGCTCCAATTTGTTGGACGACATACTAAGCTATGACATTTTTGTAATATTTTGGACGACATACTAAACTATGACGTTTTTGTCACATTTTGGACGACATACTAAACTATGACGTTTTTGTCACATTTTGGACGACATACTAAACTATGACTTTTCGTCTCATTTTGGACGACACACTAAAATTTGACGTTTTTGCCACAATTTGGATGACATCCTAAACTACGACGTTTTAGTGACATTTTGGACGACATGCTAAACTATGACGTTTTTGTCACCTTTTGGACGACATACTAAACTAGAAAAGCACTCAGAGAGCACAGACCTCCGCCAAGGATAGAGAGGAAAACAGGAAACCCATGCAGTAAAAGATCATGAGCCACAAGCGAACCTGCTTCTCTGACACAGTTTTGTTTACAAATCACCTTCTTAACCAGTTGAGCTATCTGGACACCTTGCTCCAATTTGTTGGACGACATACTAAACTATGACATTTTTGTAATATTTTGGACGACATACGAAACTATGACGTTTTTGTCACATTTTGGACGACATACTAAAAACTATGACGTTTTTGTCACATTTTGGACGACATACTAAACTATGACGTTTTAGGGATATTTTGGGCGACATACTAAACTATGACGTTTTTTTCCACATTTTGGACGACGTACTAAGCTATGACATTTTTGTCGCAATTTGTACGTCATACGAAACTATGACGTTTTATCCACATTTTGGACTGCATACTAAACTATGACATTTTTGTCACAATTTGTACGTCATACTAAACTATGATGTTTTATCCACATTTTGGACTGCATACTAAACTATGACGTTTTTGTCACAATTTGAATGACATACTAAACTATGACATTTTTGTCACATTTTGGACGACATACTAAACTATGACGTTTTTGTCACAATTTGGACGACATACTAAACTATGACGTTTTTGTCACAATTTGAATGACACACTAAACTATGATGTTTCAGTGATATTTTGGGCGACATATTAAATTATAATGTTTTTGTCACAATTTGGACGACATACGAAAATATGACGTTTTTGTCACAATTTGGACGACATACTAAACTATGACGTTTTTGTCACAATTTGAATGACATACTAAACTATGACGTTTTTGTAATATTTTGGGTGACACACAAAACTGACATTTTTGTCACCCATTTTTGTCAGCCGTTCGACGACATACTAAACTATGATGTTTTTTTCCACATTTTGGACGACATACTAAACTATGACATTTTTGTCACATTTTGGACGACATACTAAAGTATGACGTTTTTGTCACATTTTGGACGACACACTAAACTATGATGTTTCAGTGATATTTTGGGCGACATATTAAATTATAATGTTTTTGTCACAATTTGGACAACATACTAAAATATGACGTTTTTGTCACAATTTGGACGACATACTAAACTATGACGTTTTTGTCACATTTTGGACGACACACTAAACTATGACGTTTTTGTCACAATTTGGACGACATACTAAACTATGACGTTTTTGTCACAATTTGAATGACACACTAAACTATGACGTTTCAGTGATATTTTGGGCGACATATTAAATTATAATGTTTTTGTCACAATTTGGACGACATACTAAACTATGACGTTTTTGTCACATTTTGGACGACACACTAAACTGACGTTTTTGTCACAATTTGAATGACATACTAAACTATGACGTTTTTGTAATATTTTGGGTGACACACAAAACTATGACATTTTTGTCACCCATTTTTGTCAGCCTTTGGACGACATACTAAACTATGATGTTTTTGTCACAATTTGAATGACATACTAAACTATGACGTTTCAGTGATATTTTGGGCGACATATTAAATTATAATGTTTTTGTCACAATTTGGACGACATACTAAACTATGACGTTTTTGTCACATTTTGGACGACATACTAAACTATGACGTTTTTGTCACAATTTGGACGACATACTAAACTATGACGTTTTTGTCACATTTTGGACGACATACTAAACTATGACGTTTTTGTCACATTTTGGACGACATACTAAACTATGACGTTTCAGTGATATTTTGGGCGACATATTAAATTATAATGTTTTTGTCACAATTTGGACGACATACTAAACTATGACGTTTTTGTCACATTTTGGACGACATACTAAAAACTATGACGTTTTTGTCACATTTTGGACGACATACTAAACTATGACGTTTTTGTCACAATTTGGACGACATACTAAACTATGACGTTTTTGTCACATTTTGGACGACACACTAAACTATGACGTTTTTGTCACATTTTGGACGACACACTAAAATATGACGTTTTTGTCACAATTTGGACGACATACTAAACTATGACGTTTTTGTCACATTTTGGACGACACACTAAACTATGACGTTTTTGTCACAATTTGGACGACATACTAAACTATGACGTTTTTGTCACAATTTGGACGACATACTAAACTATGACGTTTTTGTCACAATTTGAATGACATACTAAACTATGACGTTTTTGTAATGTTTTGGGTGACACACAAAACTATGACATTTTTGTCACCCATTTTTGTCAGCCTTTGGACGACATACTAAACTATGACGTTTTTGTCACATTTTGGACGACACACTAAACTATGACGTTTTTGTCACAATTTGGACGACATACTAAACTATGACATTTTTGTCACATTTTGGACGACATACTAAACTATGACGTTTTTGTCACATTTTGGACGACACACTAAACTATGAAGTTTTTGTCACATTTTGGACGACACACTAAACTATGAAGTTTTTGTCACAATTTGGACGACATACTAAACTATGACGTTTTTGTCACAATTTGAATGACATACTAAACTATGATGTTTCAGTGATATTTTGGGCGACATATTAAATTATAATGTTTTTGTCACAATTTGGACGACATACTAAAATATGACGTTTTTGTCACATTTTGGACGACACACTAAACTATGAAGTTTTTGTCACAATTTGGACGACACACTAAACTATGAAGTTTTTGTCACAATTTGGACGACATACTAAACTATGACGTTTTTGTCACAATTTGAATGACATACTAAACTATGATGTTTCAGTGATATTTTGGGCGACATATTAAATTATAATGTTTTTGTCACAATTTGGACGACATACTAAAATATGACGTTTTTGTCACATTTTGGACGACACACTAAACTATGAAGTTTTTGTCACAATTTGGACGACATACTAAACTATGACGTTTTTGTCACAATTTGAATGACATACTAAACTATGACGTTTCAGTGATATTTTGGGCGACATATTAAATTATAATGTTTATGTCACAATTTGGACGACATACTAAACTATGACGTTTCAGTGATATTTTGGGCGACATATTAAATTGTAATGTTTATGTCACAATTTGGACGACATACTAAACTATGACGTTTTTGTCACAATTTGAATGACATACTAAACTATGACGTTTTTGTCACAATTTGAATGACACACTAAACTGTGATGTTTCAGCGATATTTTGGGCGACATATTAAATTATAATGTTTTTGTCACAATTTGGACGACATACTAAAATATGACGTTTTTGTCACAATTTGGACGACATACTAAACTATGACGTTTTTGTCACAATTTGAATGACATACTAAACTATGACGTTTTTGTAATATTTTGGGTGACACACAAAACTGACATTTTTGTCACCCATTTTTGTCAGCCTTTGGACGACATACTAAACTATGATGTTTTTTTTCCACATTTTGGACGACATACTAAACTATGACATTTTTGTCACAATTTGTACGTCATACTAAACTATGACGTTTTATCCACATTTTGGACTGCATACTAAACTATGACATTTTTGTCACAATTTGGACGACATACTAAAATATGACGTTTTTTTCCACATTTGTCCACATACGAAACTGTGAAGTTTTTGTTAAATTTTGGACGACATGCTAAACTATGATGTTTTAGGGATATTTTGGGCAACACACTAAACTATGACGTTTTTGTCACATTTTGGATGACATACTAAACTATGACGTTTTAGGGATATTTTGGGCGACATATTAAATTATAACGTTTTTGTCACAATTTGGACGACATACTAAACTATGTTTTTTTTCTTCCACATTTTGGGCGACACACTAAACTATGACGTTTTTGTCACATTTTGGACGACATACTAAACTGTGACGTTTTTGTCACCATTTGGACGACATACTAAACTATGACGTTTTTGTCACAATTTGAATGACATACTAAACTATGACGTTTCAGTGATATTTTGGGCGACATATTAAATTATAATGTTTTTGTCACAATTTGGACGACATACTAAACTATGACGTTTTTGTCACAATTTGGACGACATACTAAACTATGACGTTTTTGTCACATTTTGGACGACACACTAAACTATGACGTTTTTGTCACAATTTGGACGACATACTAAAATATGACGTTTTTGTCACATTTTGGACGACACACTAAACTATGACGTTTTTGTCACAATTTGGACGACATACTAAACTATGACGTTTTTGTCACAATTTGAATGACACACTAAACTATGATGTTTCAGTGATATTTTGGGCGACATATTAAATTATAATGTTTTTGTCACAATTTGGACGACATACTAAAATATGACGTTTTTGTCACAATTTGAATGACATACTAAACTATGACGTTTTTGTAATATTTTGGGTGACACACAAAACTATGACATTTTTGTCACCCATTTTTGTCAGTCTTTGGACGACATACTAAACTATGATGTTTTTTTTCCACATTTTGGACGACATACTAAACTATGACATTTTTGTCACAATTTGTACGTCATACTAAACTATGACGTTTTATCCACATTTTGGACTGCATACTAAACTATGACATTTTTGTCACATTTTGGACGACATACTAAACTATGACGTTTTTGTCACATTTTGGACGACACACTAAACTATGATGTTTCAGTGATATTTTGGGCGACATATTAAATTATAATGTTTTTGTCACAATTTGGACGACATACTAAAATATGACGTTTTTGTCACAATTTGGACGACATACTAAACTATGACGTTTTTGTCACAATTTGAATGACATACTAAACTATGACGTTTTTGTAATATTTTGGGTGACACACAAAACTATGACATTTTTGTCACCCATTTTTGTCAGCCTTTGGACGACATACTAAACTATGATGTTTTTGTCACAATTTGAATGACATACTAAACTATGACGTTTCAGTGATATTTTGGGCGACATATTAAATTATAATGTTTTTGTCACAATTTGGACGACATACTAAACTATGACGTTTTTGTCACATTTTGGACGACACACTAAACTATGACGTTTTTGTCACATTTGGACGACATACTAAACTATGACGTTTTTGTCACAATTTGGACGACATACTAAACTATGACGTTTTTGTCACATTTTGGACGACACACTAAACTATGACGTTTTTGTCACATTTTGGACGACACACTAAAATATGACGTTTTTGTCACAATTTGGACGACATACTAAACTATGACGTTTTTGTCACATTTTGGACGACACACTAAACTATGACGTTTTTGTCACAATTTGGACGACATACTAAACTATGACGTTTTTGTCACAATTTGAATGACATACTAAACTATGACGTTTTTGTAATGTTTTGGGTGACACACAAAACTATGACATTTTTGTCACCCATTTTTGTCAGCCTTTGGGTGACACACAAAACTATGACATTTTTGTCACCCATTTTTGTCAGCCTTTGGACGACACACTAAACTATGACGTTTTTGTCACAATTTGGACGACATACTAAACTATGACGTTTTTGTCACATTTTGGACGACATACTAAACTATGACGTTTTTGTCACATTTTGGACGACACACTAAACTATGACGTTTTTGTCACAATTTGGACGACATACTAAACTATGACGTTTTTGTCACATTTTGGACGACATACTAAACTATGACATTTTTGTCACATTTTGGACGACATACTAAACTATGACATTTTTGTCACATTTTGGACGACATACTAAACTATGACGTTTTTGTCACATTTTGGACGACACACTAAACTATGATGTTTCAGTGATATTTTGGGCGACATATTAAATTATAATGTTTTTGTCACATTTTGGACGACACACTAAACTATGAAGTTTTTGTCACAATTTGGACGACATACTAAACTATGACGTTTTTGTCACAATTTGAATGACATACTAAACTATGACGTTTTTGTCACAATTTGAATGACACACTAAACTGTGATGTTTCAGCGATATTTTGGGCGACATATTAAATTATAATGTTTTTGTCACAATTTGGACGACATACTAAAATATGACGTTTTTGTCACAATTTGGACGACATACTAAACTATGACGTTTTTGTCACAATTTGAATGACATACTAAACTATGACGTTTTTGTAATATTTTGGGTGACACACAAAACTGACATTTTTGTCACCCATTTTTGTCAGCCTTTGGACGACATACTAAACTATGATGTTTTTTTTCCACATTTTGGACGACATACTAAACTATGACATTTTTGTCACAATTTGGACGACATACTAAAATATGACGTTTTTTTCCACATTTGTCCACATACGAAACTGTGAAGTTTTTGTTAAATTTTGGACGACATGCTAAACTATGATGTTTTAGGGATATTTTGGGCAACACACTAAACTATGACGTTTTTGTCACATTTTGGATGACATACTAAACTATGACGTTTTAGGGATATTTTGGGCGACATATTAAATTATAACGTTTTTGTCACAATTTGGACGACATACTAAACTATGTTTTTTTTCTTCCACATTTTGGGCGACACACTAAACTATGACGTTTTTGTCACATTTTGGACGACATACTAAACTAGAAAAGCACTCAGACAGTGCAGACCTCCGCCAAGGATCGAGAGGAAAACAGGAATCCCATGCAGTTAAAGATCGTGAGCTGGAATCGAACCTGCGTCTCTGACACAGTGTTGTTTACGAATCACCTTCTTAACCAGTTGAGCTATCTGGACACCTTGCTGCAAGTTTTTGGACGACATACTAAACTATGACGTTTTTGTAGTATTTTGGATGACATACTAAATTATAACGTTTTTGTCCACATTTTGGACGACATCCTAAACTAGAAAAGCACTCCGAGAGCACAGACCTCCGTCAATGATAGAGAGGAAAACAGGAAACCCATGCAGTAGAAGACCATGAGCTGGAAGTGAACCTGTGTGTCTGACACAGTTCTGTTTACAAATCACCTTCTTAACCAGTTGAGCTATCTGGACACCTTGCTCCAGTTTGTTGGACGACATACTAACCTATGATGTTTTTGTCATATTTTGGACCACATACTAAAAAATTATCAAAAATTCAAAGTGATCCAGAATCCTTTCCGGATTGCGACCAAAATTAAATCAACTCTTAGTCTTACCATAGTCTACATCCCCTCAAAATTTCATCTGAATCTGCCCAGGCATTTTTGAGTTATCTCGCTAACAGACAGACAGACAGACGGACACACAAAGGCCGGGTGTCCCATAACCTCTTTGGCGGAGGTAACTATGACGGACAACATAGCATTGGCCAATCTATATTAATTTTAGTGAAGGGCCTCAGATACAAACCTGATGTACTGACTGGTCATGTTTATAATGTCATCCAAACAGCTGGCATTATTGCGCTGAGGGATGGTTGTGATATCCAGACCTAAAGGACATCATTTAACTGTTTATCAGACCCAGATAGGATTTAGACAACACATGTAACCTCATATATTCTTCATATAAAACACATACCTGTCGGCCACTTAAGGCTGGAAGGAGCCGGTGTCACCAGAAACCCCCGAGTCGTCAGCTCCTGTGTCTGTACCGGGATGGCGTGGTTTGGGTGGGGGGGGGTCGGTCTAAGACGGCCCAGTTCAGCACATAGATCCAAGAGCACTGCTCTCGGGAATCTGAATCTGCTTATTAGCCAGTCATCATCCAGGAAATCCCTGTGTGACAGATCACCTGTCTGGGGTCCTCTCAGTGCAATAACCACGGCAGTTCGTCAATGCAACTCAGGTTTTTATTTGCCACCAACCACCATACATAAACAGTCTTCCTTGCCCGGCGCTACACCGGATCTCGTCCGGTAAACAGTTTCAGTGTCCGCCCGGCTCTCCGCCGGTTCTCATCCGGTAACCAGTCCCAGTATCAGCCTGACTCTCCACAGGACCTCGTCCTGTCCGCTGTCCTCCGCCCGTCCGTCCCTCCTTCCTCTCTTTTGTCCTCTGCTCCAGCCTGTTACTGTGGAGGTAATCAGGTCAGCCTAATTGTTACCAACTGTGTCAATTAAGCTGACGCTGCTTCCATACACTCTCCTCCACACCTCTCTCCCCTGCAGCTGAGCTCTCCCACGCCCATCGCCACACCCCGTTATCCCTAAAATCTCTCTCCATTCTTAACGTGATCTTCCAGCAATGCCAGCCCATCCATTGTGCCACATTACACACGGCTGTCACCCGCTATTTATCCGTTTGATCAGCGATTGGACTGATTGTCACAGGCCTTTTCCAAATTAATAATCAATCAGTGCCACTCACCGCTCTGTATCATTTGAAGATGGAAGTTTGATATATGAACATAGTTCTGCAAATACAGTCGTAGGCCGAATGGTGCACTATATGAACATCTACAACAATGAGGGTTTATGATTATCCGGCTCTACAAGTCTAATATGTGATAACAATAAAGGTTTGAGATCAATCTGGTTTCAATTCACCACTTCACCCTCCAGCACTGCCGTTCCCTCTGTCTCCAAAATGTGCGTAAACAAGCATCAAAGTTGGAGCACCGGTGCACACATTCTCACTCCAAGTTTGTTTTTAGAAATCACAACGAACACAGCGTACGCCACTTTCTACGCAAAGGTTGTGATTTACACCACTTTCTATCCTGTTTTGTGCGTAAGCAAGCTTTATAAATGAGGCCCCAGGTCTTTAAGCAGCATCACTAAAATCCATGGAGCTCCAGAGAAATGAAGGAAGGTCAACTTTTATCAGCCTCCATCCAGATGTTCAACTTGATATCTTCACTTTGAGATTTTTAGCTCCACAAACCTTTAATATCACACTTTATGATCATTTATTAGGACTTTAATGGAATCCAGCAGCAGATTTAGTTTTTGTTCACAAACTTTATTCTTGTCGTCGTGGGACTGCAGGATTTCAAACTGTTCCTTCTATCTGACCTCATGTTTATTAGTTTTAGTGCAGAAAGTTATTTTAATTGTCCATTAGTCTCTTAAAGACCAAATAATAAATTGGATTAGTCAAGAGGTTTAAATTTCTTACTTTGTCATGTTTTAAATATAACTAAAAAATATAAAAAGTTTAGAGCAATTATATTTTATTAATATCACTTTAAATACAGATAATTGAAAAGAAAAAACTGTCTCTGAAATCCTCAATGAACTGATGCGTCATCTAGTGTTAAACTGAATAAGAATTCTTATTAATATAAAATGGAACTGACTGAGCTGTATTCATTAAATCCAGATATTTCAAATTAAAAGAAACAACATTGAAAGATTTCAGTCATTAAACCTGAAATTCATTTCCCAAAGAAAACCATCCTTTAATGTCTTCCCTTAAAATGAGCAACATTTTAAAATAAAGCTGCAAAGTAAAAGTTTCACACTAAAGATGAACCACTGATGAACATTTAATGGCATCAACTCAGTTATTATGAGGAAACAGAAATCCATTTCTAATATTTCTATCAAATATGTTTCTGTCTATAAAATATCCTGGACATCAATAAAAAAAATGGACGCTGTGGCTGAACCATTAGTTGAACTTTAGTGCATCGTTTAGTGGAAAAACAACCATCCTTGTACATCTCCATCAACACGTGCACTGAGTCCATCCACGTAGTACGACATCATGACTGATTTGAGACTCTATACCTGTAAGAAATCTCAGCATGTACATCCTCTAGAAGTATGCTGAAGACCATTACACTGCTGTCATTAATATCACAACCCATCACTGACTGACACACATTTCGTCTCTCATTTTTGTATTCTTTGTCATTTTGTCTCGTTTGTTATTTTAAATCTGATTTTTATCTTTTTGTGTTGTTTTATGTAGTTCTTGTCAGTTTGTGTCTCATTTTTGTCCCATTTTTGTCTTTTTCTGTCGTTTGACATCTTCTTTGTACTGTCTTATACCTAATTTTTGTAATTTTGTGGTAATTTGTCTATTTTTAAAAAAATCTGGACTTTAATTTGCACTAAAATATTTCACATTACAGTAAAATGAATACTTTCTTTAAAAGAAAAATTATCGTTGTCGTCTAAAATATGGATATTTACGAATTTATGACGTTTTATTCCACAGTACAAACATTTTCTCCGATATTTTGGTTTTGAATTTTCCATCAACACACTTTTAGCATGTTTTTTCTTATATGTGAATCTGAATCTGTTTGAACAACATCTGAAGAATCATTAAAAATAAAAACCTGAAACTTTCTGTTATTCTCGTCATGTCTTTCATTTTGTAATAATAAGAACTAGATCAAATAATCTCTGATTATTGGTGAATTTAAATATGAAAAAAGTGAAGTCATGAAAAGTTCTATTTTTGATTTCATAGTAACAGAAAACCTGATAAATAAAAAAGTTTTTAAAAAGCTATTTTGATTGAACTTCTATAACTGATTGAGCAGGTTTGACAAGTTGGAGCACATAAACTAAAATAATGGATCGATGTAGATCAGATTATATGATTAAACCCAGTAGAAATCTGTTTTTAATCTTTGGATCCCGTTTTGTCAGTCTGTCTCGCAGTTTTGTGTCATTTCGTGGGTAATTCTCACGACTTTCGGCCCAACAGATGGCACAGAGTCTGTGGTTTTGGATGAAAAATGAAGTTTATTACAAACAACGACAGAGAGCTGTTAGCAGTCAGTTAGCAGCTGTTAGTTCTGTACAAATAACACTGTTTGATTGGTTAGTTGAGTTCGCCAATCGGCAACAAGGCTTGGTCTCAAACAGCACCCTACGCCCCCCGCACCACCCAAACCACCATGGTTCCCCCACTTCCTGTTGTAGGAACCCTTAAAACCACCCAACACCACCATGTTTCCTCCACTTCCTGCTGTAGGAACCCTTAAAACAACCCTAAACCACCCAACACCACCAAGGTTCTTCCACTGTAGGAACCCTTAGTGGTCTACGGTAGTGGTTCTCAACCCTGTTCCTCAGGACCCCATGTCCTGCATGTTTTAGATGCTTCCCTGCTCCAACACACCTGATTCAAATGATCAGCTCATCATCAGGCTTCTGCAGAGGCTTGATGACGAGCTGATCATTTGAGTCAGGTGTGTTGGAGCAGGGAAGCATCTAAAACATGCAGGACATGGGGTCCTGAGGAACAGGGTTGAGAACCACTGGTCTAAGGAACCCTTAGGGACCCTTCGTGGTCTATTCTTAGTGAAGAATATACCTAAATGGTCTAAAGGCTCCCAAGAATACTCCAGTGGTCTAAGGGCTCCATCCTGAACCTTTAACGTGCACTATATTTTACATTTAAACTCTTCACAGTGAGCCACCTGTAAGGAAAACCTTCCACAGTGCACTTGTTTCCTTCCTTTCACCCTTCATAGTGCACTACCTTCCACCTCTCCATGCACCCTAAACCCTTCAGGTGCACTCCGAGTTCACAGGTGGCTCATGTCTTTTCAATAACTTTTCTTGGACTTTGCTGAATAAAAGGATCTTCCATTCCTGAAACAGTGAACAAGGCGGCATCTGGTGTTAGTTTGGGTTCTTTAATGTTGTGTTCACGTAACGTTGGGATTTACACACCTCCAGTGAAGGTTGGGGACTTTTTACCAGTTGGACGTCAGTAATTCCGACAGTTCAACGTGACGTGAATGCAACATCAGACCACAGTAAAAGCAACATACACCTCTGGCATCGACCACGTCTCTGAAAATATCATTTGAGTTGAAAGAGGCTTGTTATTGGTTGGTTTTGTGTTATCTGTCACTGTATTTTTGGTTTATTTCATGGGAAATTGACACTTTTATTGTCTTGGAAAGGAAAGGAAGTCTTAGTAAGCTATGACTTAATTGATCCTAAACTGAGCTTCTTTTTGGTTTCTGAAGATGTTTGATTTCTATCAGAACCAAACTGTGCAGAAGATCGGACAGAAAATCCTGTAAGTTTCAAGGAAATATCAAGTAAATGTTTAGTGTCCAACCAAAAACCAGTGTCTTCGATCTCAAACCGGATGTTTTAGGAGTTAAAACATCAACCTGAGTCCCAGATATCTGCTATCCAACAAGCAAACACTTCTGCTTCCAAACGTTGTTCCCTAAAACCATAAATAGTTCAGTAAATGTTCCACATCCGACTGATGAACATCTGACGTGAGGCTTTAAGATGCCGTCGGTGTGTGTTGCCCTGTAAGGAGACGTTTGGTTTGATCGAGTCTGTCTTAATTCAGTTCTCACAGCACCGATGATGAAAAGAAGCCAACCTGGATGTTGCTCTGGTTCTGGACATGGTGTTCTCCCGTTCTCCCGGCAGCATGTTCAGGTTCCTGACCCCAGGATGTTCTCAAACAGAACCCAAAGACCGGATCAGAACCAGAATCTGCTTTACTGTTGGTGTTTTTAGGGACTAATTTTAAATTTATCTAAAACTATAAATATGCTTTAAACTGCCTTGAGGGAGTTTAGCTAACAACGGGCACCATGACAAAGACTCCTGTGTTGGCTAATGACCTCCAATCAGAACTCAGGTAGCTAAGAGCATTGGTAGTAACTTGGATGGTGTCCCTTTAACCAGCTGAGACATTTTAATGACTGGTGGTTTCAACTGGCTTCCTCAGCGTAGAGATAAACATTGACTGTTCCACATTTGCTCTATTCATTGATAAAGTGGTTGACTATTGAGCAGGAAAACTATTTAAATTTAAATCCCTACTGCGAGTGTTTGATCAGCAGAATTTAAGGTTGTGCAGTTTAGAATCATAATTGTGATACGGAATAAATGTTGGGTGATTTCTAGTCAAATATTTGGCAAAAACATGTAAAGCAGGGATGTCTCAATTATGTAGACACATTTTCAGTTATTTGGACAACATTCTCTTTAGCTGTACTTCCTGGTTGTTCCACCAGGTGGAGCCTCTTCCTGCTGAATACTGTAGAGCCCAGAGAAGGCGTCATTCAGACTACAGGAAGGTCATGTTGGCAAGCAGAGAGCATTGTGGGAGGTTAGCTAGCAAGTTTCTAGACATTTTGGAGTAGTCTCAAATTGTTATGGACATTTTTTGAGTCATTTAGGACAATTTTCAAGTAATTATGGACAAGTCGTAATTTTAGACAGATTTTGAGCAGTCTTGGACAATTTTGGGGTCATTTTAGACAAGTTTTGGGTTATTTTGAACTAATTTTAAGGAAACCTGGGCAAGCTTTGAGTTATTTGGACCATATTTTCTTTAGCTGTAGTTCCTGGTTGTTCCACTAGGTGCCGCTTCTTCCCACTTAGTACTGTAGACACCAGAGGAGGCGTCACTCAGGCTACAGCAAGTTCATCAACTTAAACGTTTTAATGTTCTAAGAGATTTTGGTAAATTTTGTCATTTTCGCAAAATCTTTAGTCATTTTGGACAAAATTTGTTTCAGCAATAGTTCCTGGTTGTTCCACCAGGTGGCGCCTCTTCCCGTTTAGTACTGTAGAGACCAGAGGAGGCGTCACTCACACTACAGGAAGTTCAGCTTGTTTAACTGGCTGGTTTTAAGACATTTTGGCCAAATCGTAAGTAGTCATTTTAGACAAGCTTTGGGTCACGGTGGACAATATATTCTTTAGCTGTCGTACCTGGTTGTTCCACCAGGTGGAGCCATAAGTCAATCCTGGGTGTGGCTTCCGTTCTTACACATATCAGCATGTGAGCGCTGCATTGAGACCATCAGAACAAACCCAACGTTCCTTCAGCGTTCCACCTTAGAGCCCTGTTATTTGGACTGTTTCCCGAGGTGGTGCAGTAGCCTTAAGGACCGGGTGTTGTCTGAGAATGGCACCAGAGAAACAGAGAGAGAGACAGAGGTAGAGAGAGACAGGCAGAGAGAGAGAGAGACAGGCAGAGAGCGTGTTGAAGGTTACAGCTCCGGTTGTCGTAGAAACAGACGGTCACAGTACGGTTGTGTTGCTGCCGTCTGACGGTGGAGAGACGGAGACGACGGGTTGGACGTCTGGTCTATATACAGAAACGAGATATGCATAATCAGAATATCCAAACATTACCCTAGCTGGGCCGCCGCTTGCGTCTCCAGCGCCGCCGCTGCCACTGGCGGTTGCTATGGTAACGGTGGCGATGGGGAGGGATGGAGGGGTGGGGCGGCGGCGGCTCTGGTTCGCTTAAAAGACAAACAAAAACAAAACAAAAAGAAAAGGGTGTCACCGCAAACACAACGAGTCGTCATGGCAACGCTACACCGGGACACCAGCTAACTGTCCGTGGAAAAAACACGCACACACGGGACGGCGTCACTAACACGCTCTCTCTCTCACACAAATATTAATATGACAAACAGTTTTTTCTCTCTATTGAGGTGAAAAACAGACTCTTATTATTCTTAATTATCTTCATCTTCATCATAGCAGTGGAGTGTGTGTGTGTGTGTGTGTGTGTGTGTGTGTGGATATGTGTCCTCAGTCTGCTTATACACACTATGGAACAGGACACAGAGCTCCGTTCTGATTGGCTGACAGGTCCTTTCACCTTTCCTTCTCCTCCAGGAGGCTTTTGTTTTGTTTTATTCATTTTTTAAAAACTGTCTCTTGTTGCTAGGCAACGGCAGCTTCCTGGGGTCCCCGCTCCAATGGGCGGTGGTGATGATGTCGTGGTCATTTGGCCTCCCTCCCTGTTTGTGTTGTTGTCAGTGTATGGCTGGTTGCCGGGGGCGTCCAGACGGCGGTGTCTGATTGGACGAGGTGAGGACGGAGGCGGGGCCGGTCGGCGTGTTTTGGTTGAATGTTGAAGCACCAGGAAGGAGGGAGGAGTTTAACAGTACCTGCTGCTGGGAATGTGTGTCTGTGTGTGTCTGTGTGTGTGTGTGTGTGTGTGTGTGTCTATGTGAGTGTGTGTGTGTGTGTCTATGTGTGTATATTTGTGTGTCATCCATCTTTTATTACTGGTCTGTAAACATTCAGTCATCAGGCGTTTGTCCACTGCAGGAAACAGGTACTGCCCCAGTTTGGCCTTTTAGCCTGAAAAATGCGACGTAACTGGTTCTGGTTGGAGGCTAGCGGTGGGCACCATGACGAAGAGTCCTGTGGAGGTTAAAGAGCTCCAGCCAGAGTTTGTGTTTTAAGGATGAACTGGAGACGAGTAGGACAACGAGCCTGGAGGCTAACTGCACATCTATGGTTAAAGCTAGCCTGATCAGACAGAACAAAGTCTTCTATCCTGAATTTCTTCCAATAATTGAATAACTGTTGGTTAAAGAAAGTTTATCTGTAACAAGGACGGTTGTTCTGGTTGGAACACTGACTTCCTGCAATTGAAAAAGGCCTTTTATTAAGGTTAAGAATGTGGAACCTGAAGTAA
Organism: Acanthochromis polyacanthus; assembly: GCF_021347895.1. Classification (NCBI taxonomy): domain Eukaryota; kingdom Metazoa; phylum Chordata; class Actinopteri; family Pomacentridae; genus Acanthochromis; species Acanthochromis polyacanthus. The sequence continues at coordinate 7,217,505 of NC_067134.1, read as the reverse complement.
GACGACGTCCACCTGTCCGCTTCCCAACATACGGCTCAGGAGCCCTCCAAGGGGTCACACGAAAAGAAAAACAGTGTTCAGTTGCAGAAAGTTGTTGATAATCTGACCTGGTTGGCCGGTCTTATGTTTTCCAAGAACTTGATGGTCTGCTAGCGTTAGCATGAAAATAAGTGTTAGCTGCAGCACGACCTGTTGTCCATTTCAAACATCAGTTCATCATTTAAATCAACTTTTGATGTTAAAACCCACTTTAAACACTTTTAGCTTCTAAAATCGGTGTACTTCCTGCCTTCCTTTGTCTCAGTGAACCAAACATCTTTGGGTATAATTACATGATCCAAGACTGTGGACTATGGCCATTTAGGTGATTTTTATATCGACTGATTAATCGCCACCTTTCCATCCTTCAATTGGGATAACGAGACTAAAAAACTTGAGCTCCTGGAAACTTCAGATCTTCAATTATGCTTTGAAACTTCCTCCTTTAGAGAACTCATAGTTTGGCCTTTAGGAACCATGACTCTGCTGATGTTTTGGTTAAGAACCACTGTGTCGGACAGGCGGACGTTGCCATCTTTATGCTAGTTTCCAACTTCCCCAGAGTTAATGTAACTCTGTTGGTTGTGTAGCTGAAGTGCTGTTGGTCTGTTGGTTGCGTAGTTGAAGTGTTGCTGGTCTAGCTGTAATATTGTCGGTCTGTTGGTTGCGTAGTTGAAGTGTTGTCAGTCTATTGGTTGTGTAGCTGAAGTGTTGTTGGTCTGTTGGTTGTGTAGTTGAAGTGTTGTCGGTCTGTTGGTTGCGTAGTTGAAGTGTTGTCGGTCTGTTGGTTGTGTAGTTGAAGTGTTGTTGGTCTGTTGGTTGTGTAGCTGAAGTGTTGTCGGTCTGTTGGTTGTGTAGTTGAAGTGTTGTTGGTCTGTTGGTTGTGTAGCTGAAGTGTTGTCGGTCTGTTGGTTGTGTAGTTGAAGTGTTGTTGGTCTGTTGGTTGCGTAGCTGAAGTGTTGTCGGTCTGCTGGTTGTGTAGTTGAAGTGTTGTCGGTCTGTTGGTTGTGTAGTTGAAGTGTTGTTGGTCTGTTGGTTGCGTAGCTGAAGTGTTGTCGGTCTGCTGGTTGTGTAGTTGAAGTGTTGTTGGTCTGTTGGTTGCGTAGCTGAAGTGTTGTCGGTCTGTTGGTTGTGTAGTTGAAGTGTTGTTGGTCTGTTGGTTGTGTAGTTGAAGTGTTGTTGGTCTGTTGGTTGTGTAGCTGAAGTGTTGTCGGTCTGTTGGTTGTGTAGTTGAAGTGTTGTTGGTCTGTTGGTTGTGTAGCTGAAGTGTTGTCGGTCTGTTGGTTGTGTAGTTGAAGTGTTGTTGGTCTGTTGGTTGCATAGTTGAAGTGTTGTTGGTCTGTTTGTTCTGTAGTTGAAGTGTTGTCGGTCTGTTTGTTCTGTAGTTGAAGTGTTGTCGGTCTGTTGGTTGCGTAGTTGAAGTGTTGTCGGTCTGTTGGTTGTGTAGCTGAAGTGTTGTCGGTCTATTGGTTGTGCAGTTGAAGTGTTGTTGGTCTGTTGGTTGTGTAGTTGAAGTGTTGTCGGTCTGTTGGTTGCGTAGTTGAAGTGTTGTCGGTCTGTTGGTTGTGTAGCTGAAGTGTTGTCGGTCTATTGGTTGTGCAGTTGAAGTGTTGTTGGTCTGTTGGTTGTGTAGTTGAAGTGTTGTCGGTCTGTTTGTTCTGTAGTTGAAGTGTTGTCGGTCTGTTGATTGCGTAGTTGAAGTGTTGCTGGTCTAGCTGTAATATTGTCAGTCTGTTGTTTGTGTAGTTGAAGTGTTGTTGGTCTATTGGTTGTGCAGTTGAAGTGTTGTCGGTCTGTTGTTTGTGTAGTTGAAGTGTTGTTGGTCTGTTGGTTGTGTAGCTGAAGTGTTGTTGGTTGTAAACCAGACTCTGACCTGCTGTTGGTGTGTTTCTACGTGTGTCTTTGTGTCAGTGTGTGTTTGTGTCAGTGTGTGTTCAACACGCTGCGTGGCACCCAGCCTTCGGCAGCAGGCGAGTCGCTGTTGGCCGGCCGGTAGACCAGACTCTGACCCTGCTGGTTGGACGCCAGGATCTGGACCTTCTCCCCTCGAAACACTGAGATCTCGTCCTCTCGAACCGCCACAAAGTCCTGCAGCACCAGAACCAGCTCCTGAGGGGCAGGAGGTAGACGGCGTTAAGAACCAGGGTGGATCAAAGCGCCGAGACGGATTAAAGGCAGAATCCAAACCTGGTCATCCTGCTCGCTGTCTGGAGGAGGCTGGGGGGCGTGGCCATTTGGAGTGGGTGGGGCTGAAGGAGGTCGCCCCGACGATAGTGGGCGGGTCACCGAGATCCCGCCTTCCTTCCTCTGGTACTCGATGGGAGACTGGAGCGCTGTGGAGACGAAAACGAGTTCAACAGATTAAACCCAGACTGCATCTGTTGAACAACATCTGGAGAAGTTCCTGATTTTAAAGGAAGGACTGAGAATATATCCAGAGTGATTTAAGGAAGTCTAAAGATAATGTTTCAGGTTGGTCCAAGAATGTTTCAAGTGGAAATTGAGAAAGTTTAGGGAGATTTAACGATGTTTCAGGCAGATTTAAGGATGTTTCAAGGAGATTCATCCTTTAATCTTCCTGAAACATCCCAAAATCTCTCTTCACCACCGAGGTTCCTCCACTGCAGGAACCCTTAGTGGTCTATTCTCCCTCCTAAACCACCCAACATCACCAAGGTTTCTCCACTTCCTGTTGTAGGAACCCTTTGTGGTCTATTCTGAAGAAATAACTGAAGAATGATTTGGGGAGATTTGATAGTTTGTTGAAGACTTTAAGGGGTTTTGGGGTATGTGAACAGTGATTGTGATGTAAACAGATCCAAAGATGTTTCAGGATGAAATAAAGAGTATTCATGGAGATTCAAAGGCGATTTCCATGATATTTATTTATGATTTTAGGGGGAATTCGGGAACGTTTTGAGGCTGATTTGATGACGATCCACATGAAGGACGTCTAAGATAGATGATGTTTCCTGGATGAAATCAAGATCATTTAGAGATATTCAAAGATGTTTAGGGGCACAGTGATGAAATGAAGAGTATTTAGGGAGATTCCAGGATGTTTGAAGATTGATTTAATCATGACATTGAAGAATACGGATGTTAAGATGCTGTGAAAAGACTATAAGATGTTTCAAGCTGTTCAAAGGATGGTCCAGGATGAAATGAAGGATGTTTGGGGAGACAAAAGAGTCTTACTGTGATTCAGGAAGCTATAGGGATGGTTTAGGTTGGCTTCTACTTTACGGATATGACTGAGATTTGATGATTCAGTAAAGTTTTAGGGTAAAATTACGGATATTTGAAAGTATCCAGGACGTTTTTAAGCCTTATAGAGAGTTTTAGTGGAGGAAGATTTAGGAGGATTAAGGGACAATAGAGAAGATCTAAAGATGTAAAGGACATCTCAGGCTGGTCCTCACCTGACAGGAAGTTATTCTGGGCATCCAGCAGGGCGGCGATAGTCTCCACCCAGGTCATCTTGATGCTGCTGGAGAACGCCTGCAGAGTGAAGCGCTCCGCCGAGCCTCGAGACCACAACACGAACTTACAGGGGTCTCCGTCCACGCTGTCCTGCATCGCCAGGTAACTCACCTGTTCACACATAATCACCACATTAGTCCCGTCAATCCTAAATCTAACCGTCTCATCCTTGATCTGTCCACCGCTCTGACCTTGATGCTGTTCTTGAACTGGTATCCCGGGTTGTTGGAGCCTTTACGCAGCAGCTCGCTGAAGATGATGATCTGCTCGAACAGGAAAACCCGTCGCTCTTTACTGCGAGACAAAACTCCTCCGTCCTGCTCCCAAACGCAGAACGTCTCCTGCTGCAGCAGCTTCCCCTGAGAGGTCAGCTTCCCCTGAGGACACAAAGAAGGTGAGGACAGGTGAGGACAGACAGGTGAGGACAGGTGAGGACGGGTAAGGATGGGTGAGGACAGGCAGGTGTTTCATGTTTCACCTGGTCTGCTGATTATTCTCATTTTTATCTTTATTGGTGCTTCCATTCAAATTAAATGTGAAATTCATCAAAAATTTCCATCTAAAAATCAACAAAACTATGACAATCTTTGCAAAGCACTGTTATTTTAAAGCTGCTTTAATGTTTCTGACCACGTGAGGGCGACATAACTCCACCAACATCTAAAACACTGGAAGTACTTCACCTTAAACATAAGTACTTGTAGGGTTCCTCAGGGTTCTGCATGGGTCCTTCATATATTCAGCTCAGGTAAAACTCATTGCTACATTCATTTTGTGGCCACTTGGGAGCAGCAGAGTAAAATAGAAACACGACATTTGGTCCCATTTAAAGTTCTTTAATTATTAGTAAACAATTAAAGCCATAAAGTGTGCTGCAAACAGACAGGTGTATGGATAGGTGTTTGGACGGGTGTTTGGACAGGTGTGTGGACAGGTGTGTGGACAGGTAAGCAGACAGGTGTTTAGACAGGTAAGCAGACAGGTGTGTAGACAGGTCTTTGGACAGGTGTTTGGAAAAGTGTGTGGACAGGTGTATGGACAGGTGTTTGAATAGGTGTATGGACAGATCTTTGGACAGGTGTGTGGACAGGTAAGCAGACTGGTGTGTAGACAGGTGTTTGGATAGGTGTTTGGACAGGTAAGCAGACAGGTGTTTGGACAGGTGTGTAGACAGGTCTTTGGACAGGTATATGGACAGGTGTATGGACAGGTGTTTGGATACGTGTGGGGACAGGTGTACCTCGTATCCCTGCAGGCGTCCCAGGTTCATCATGTCGTTGCAGCGTTTGGGAACCATTGACATCAGCTCCACAGCTTTCTGCACATGGAGCCACAGGTGTTAAACATTAAAGGTCCTCCTCGTCAATCATTGATGTTTCCTCACTAACAGGTATGGTCAATAGTTCAGGTAGACTCAGATTATCAGAGAGGAACTCTAAACCTGGACTCACCTCGATCTCCTCGCAGTCCAGTCCTGCTTTGGACGTATACTTGAGGAAATCCTGATGGACAAATGCAGGTAAATCAGGAAAACAGCTCGATCAGGTGTTTTAATCAAAGTCACATTTAACCTGAACGTCTGAAAATATTCCAACAAACACATAGAGGACACATTCCTGGGAAGGTGGTTAGTCCCTGTTCAAGTCCAGATTCAAGTCCTGAGTTAAGACAAACTAGTTCTATTTCAACACCAACCAGTCCAGACTCCACTCGCAAATAGAGTACCAAGTGAAGAAGAACGAATCAAGTCTGGTGTCAAGCTCAACCAGTCCTGACTCAGGTTTTAAATGAAGTACCAAGTCAAGGCCAGCAAGACCTGAATGAGGACCAACATGTCCCAAGACTAGCCAAACAAGTTCTGAATAAAGTCCTGATCCAACACCAACAAGTCTTGAGTCAAGACCAACGACTTCCAAGTCAAGTTCAGAGTAATGAACAAGAAGCCGTGAGTTAAGTCCCAAGACCCTCATACCTCTAGGTCCGGAGTCAACACCAGCAGGTCCAGAGTCAAGACCAACAAGTTCCAACCCTAATCCAAGTCAAATCACAGGTTACATTCTGAATTTAAATAAGAGAAAGAAGTCCCAAGTCAAAACCGACAAGTCCTGGGGCAAGTCCAACTAGTTTCAAGTGAAGTCCTGATTTAAGATCAACAAGCCCCAAAACAAGTCAAACAAATCCACAGGGAAGTCCTGAATAAAGTCCTGAGTCAAGAGCAGGAAGTCCATAAAAACGTAACTGAAATAAATATCATCACATTCAAAGACAGAAATATAGTTTCCCAAGTTAAAATGTTAACTGAAATCTGACAGAACCACTTGGAAACAACATAACATGAAATAAAGACAGACTCGTTTGAAGACTTTGGACGGACCTTTAGCAGCAGCTGGTACTTGGTGATTCTCTGGATGGGTTTGATCAGATAATCACTGATGGACATCCGGCAGCTGATCTCATGCTGGATCTCCTGCAGACAGACGGACGGACACAAACCAAACTCCGTTAATTTAACCAGGGTAAAGATAAAAATGAAACAGTTAAAATACATTTTTATTAAACTCTAGAACATCAGCAGACTTGGACCTGTAAGAGTTCAAAAGATGAGAACCAGATAGAAGCAACGTTACCTCAAAGAAGTTCTCGTACTCAATGACGATGAACTCCGACCTCGGCTTGTTCTGACAGTAAACCACGTACATGTGCAGGCGCCGCTCCTGCAATGACAGCAACACCGAGTCAAGACCCGGTCCAGTCCTAGGCCAAATCCCAAGTCAAGTCCTGTGCCAAGTCCTGAGACAAGTCTTGACCCAAATCTTGAGTCTTTTCTTAAGTCAAGTCCCACATCAAGACCCAAGTCAAGGCCCGAATAAAGTAAAAAGTCAAGCTCTGCAACAAATCCTGTGCCCAGTCCTGAGGCAAGTCCATGGTCAAGACCCTCGAAAACTCCTATTGTCAAGGCCTGAGTCAAGACTAGATCAAAACAGAGTCAAGTCCCAAGCCAAATCCTGAGTCAAATATGAAGTCAAGTACCACATCAAGACCCAAATCAAGTCCTGAGTTAAATCCTGAGTCAAATACAAAGACAGGTCCTGGGACAAAAACCTGAGTCAAGTCCTGATTCAAGACCCAAGTAATGTCCCAGGTCAAGTCCTGAGAAAAGTCCTGGGTCAAGATCTGAGTCATGTTGCGAGTCAAAACCAACAACTCCTGAATCGAGTCCTGGATCAAGACCTGAGCTAAGTCCTGAGTCGAATCTAAAGTCAAATCTCACAACAGGATTCAGGTCAAGACACAAATCATGTAATGGATCAAGGCCGAGTCAAGTCCTGAGTCAAAACTAACAACTCCTGAGTTGTCAAGACCCGAGTCACGTCCCCAGTGAAGACCCAAGTCAAGTGCTGAGCCAAATTCTGACTCAATTCTAAATCCAACATCAAGACTTGAGTCAAATCCCAATTTAAGACCCTTGTAATGTCCCGGGTCAAGACCTTAATCAAGTCCTGGGTCAAGACCTAAGACAAGTCCGGAGTTAAAACCTGGGTCATACCCCTAAGTCCAGAGTTAAGACAATTACCAAATCACATCCTAAGTCAAGCACTGAGTCAAAACCAAAAAGTCATGAGTCAAGATCCAAAAGAAATCCTGATTAAAGTACCAAAGCAAGTCCTGAGTCAAGTTCTATTTCAAGTCATGAGACCAAGAGGTACCAACAAAAATGAACTTTTCCTGTGTCAGTTCTCAGTTTAAGTTCAATGTCAGGACTACCAAGTCCCAAATTAATTTCTCAGTTAAGACAGAAGTCAAGATACATTAAAGTCTCAAAACAAGTCCTGAATCAAAACCAAGAAATCAAGACCAAGTCATGAGAAAATCTTAAAGTCAGGACCAACCAAGTTCCAACTCAAGTCCCAAGTCAAGACCAACAAGTCCTGAGTTAAGTCGGGATAGGGACCATCAAGTCCTGAGTCACATCCAGTATAAGGATCAACTAGTGCCAAATCAAGACAAGTAAGTCCTGAGCTATGACTAACAAGTCTCAAGTCAAGTCATGAGTCAAATCCAACAGATGCAGACTTAAGATTACTAAGTCTTGAGCTGATTTTCAAAATTAAAATTCATGCAATATCAAAAAGTCTCAAGTCAAGTGCTGAGTCAAGACCAATGACCCTGAAGTCAAGTCATGTCCTACTCTGTAGACTTGTCCCGAACAAGTCATTGTGGCTGCAGAACCCCTGTTTGTAGAACTCACGTGTCTGATGAAGAGGTCAGCGAGGAGATCATGGTTCTGGACACAACGATCGAGTTCCACCAGGAAGAAGCTGGAACAGAAAAACAGACCACAGTGAGAACAAGAGAGTGTTTGTGTTGGTTTGTTGCATCAGTTGTGGTGTTTTGTGTGTCTATTGTATTGTTTTGTGTGCTTGTGTTGCTTTGTGTGTCTGTTGTGTTGTTTTGTATGTCTGTTGTGTTGTTTTGCATGTCTGTTGTATTGTTTTGCATGTCTGTTGTATTGCTTTGTGTCTGTTTTGTTGTTTTGTGTGTCTGCCGTGTTGTTTTGTGTATCTGTTGTGTTGTTTTGCATGTCTATTGTGTTGTTTTGCATGTTTATTGTGGTGTTTTGTGTGTCCGTTGTATTGTTTTGCATGTCTGTTGTCTTTCTTTGTGTCTGCTGTGTTGTTTTGTGTGTCTGCTGTGTTTTGCGTGTCTGTTGTGTTGTTTTGCATGTCTGTTGTTTTGTGTGTTTGTTGTGTTGCTTTGAGTGTCTGTTTGTAACACGGACTCGCGGTGCCAGTCGTAGATCTGCTGGATGTTGCCGAACACGATCTTGTCTTTTCCTCTCATGTCCTCTGGGATTCCTCTGACCTCCAGCCGCGACATGAAGCCCTGACGGACACAGAGACGAGTTTAGTTTCATTTACCTCAAGTCAAGTCCTGGGTCAAAACCAGCAACTCCTAAGACAAGTTCTGGGACAAGACTTGAGTCACGTCCAAAGTCAAGTCCTAACCAAGTCAAAACTGTCTCCTTAGGACTGATCTGGGGGTTCATATGGATTCTGTAAAGCGTCTTGAGACAATTTGACCTGTAATTGGTGCTATATAAATAAAGTTGAAATGAACTGAAAATCAACAAGTTCTGGGTCAAATTCTGAGTCAAGACTTGAGATAAATCCTGGGCAAAGACCTGAGTCAAGTCCCAAGTCAAGTCCATAGCAAAGTTCTAAGTCAGAAAAAAAACAGTCTAAATCAAATTTCAAAATCATGGCCCAAGTTAAAATCAACAAGTCTGAAGTCAAGTCCTGAGGTGAGTCTCCAGTAAAGTGTCAAGACACGAGAAAAACCCAAGTCACAACCCAAATCAGTCCATGGTCAAGACGAGAGTGAAGTCCTCGGTCAAGACCTGAGTTGAAATCCTTGTCAAAACCAACTAGACTTGAGTCAAATCCCGAGTCAAGTCCCGATTTAAAACCTAAGTCAAAATCAACAAATCTTTCGTCAAGTCTCCAGTGAGGTCCTTGGTTAAGACCTACAGTAGGTACGGAAAGTATTCAGACCCCTTGAAATTTTTCACTCTCTGTGTCATTGCAGCCATTTGCCAAAATCAAAAAAGTTCATTTTATTTCTCATGAATAGGACTCAGCACCCCATCTTGACAGAAAAAAACAGAAATGTAGAAATTTTTGCAAATTTATTAAAAAAGAAAAACTGAAATATCACATGGTCAGAAGTATTGAGACCCTTTGCTCAGTATTGAGTAGAAGCACCCTTTTCAGCGAGTACAGCCATGAGTCTTCTTGGGAACAAGTTTTTCACACCTGGATTTGGGGATCCTCTGCCATCCTTCCTCGCAGATTCTCTCCACTTCTGTCAGTTTGGATGGTTGAACGTTGGTGGACAGACATTTTGAGGTCTCACCAGAGATGCTCAATTGGGTTTAGGTCAGGGCTCTGGCTGGGCCAGTCAAGAACGGTCACAGAGTTGTTGTGAAGCCACTCCTTTGTTATTTTAGCTGTGTGCCTAGAGTCATTGTCCTGTTGAAAGATGAACCTTTGGCCTAGTCTGAGGTCCTGAGCACTCTGGAAGAGGTTTTCCTCCAGGATATTTCTGTACTTGGCCGCATTCATCCTTCCTTCAATTGCAACCAGTCGTCTTGTCCCTGTAGCTGAAAAACACCCCCACAACATGATGCTCCCACCACCATGTTTCACTGTAGGGATTGTATTGGGCAGGTGATGAGCAGTGCCTGCTTTTCTCCACACATACCGCTTAGAATTAACACCAAAAAGTTCAATCTTGGTCTCACCAGACCAGAGAATCTTATTTCTCATAGTCTGGGAGTCCTTCATGTGTTTTTTCAAACTCTATGCGGGCTTTCATGTGTCTTGCACTGAGGAGAGGCTTCCGTCGGGCCACTCTGCCATAAAGCCCCGACTGGTGGAGGGCTGCAGTGATAGTTGAGTTTGTGGAACTTTCTCCTATCTCCTGACTGCATCTCTGGAGCTCAGCCACAGTCATCTTTGGGTTCTTCTTTACCTCTCTCACCAAGGCTCTTCTCCCACCATTGCTCAGTTTGGCTGGACGGCCAGGTCTAGGAAGAGTTGTGGTCGTCCCAAACTTCTTCCATTTGAGGATTATGGAGGCCACTGTGCTCTGAGGAACCTTGAGTGCTGCAGAAATTCTTTTGTAACCTTGTCCAGATCTGTGCCTTGCCACAATTCTGTCTCTGAGCTCCTTGGGCAGTTCCTTCCACCTCATGATTCTCATTTGCTCTGACATGCACTGTGAGCTGTAAGGTCTTATATAGACGGGTGTGTGCCTTTCCTAATTAAGTCCAATCAGTTTAATTAAACACAGCTGGACTCCAATAAAGAAGCAGAACCATCTGGAGGAGGACCAGAAGAAATGGACAGCATGTGAGTTAAATATGAATGTTGCTGCAAAGGCTCTGAATACTTCTGACCATGTCATATTTCAGTTTTTCTTTTTTAATAAATTTGCAAAAATTTCTACATTTCTGTTTTTCCTGTCAAGATGGGGTGCTGAGTGTACATTAATGAGAAATAAAATGAACTTTTTTGATTTTGGCAAATGGCTGCAATGACACAGAGAGTGAAAAATTTCAAGGGGTCTGAATACTTTCCGTACCCACTGTAAGTCAATCCCAAGTCAAACCAGCAAGTCAAGGATTAAGTCCTGAGTCAAAGCTAACAGGTCCTAAGTCAAGACCCATGTTGAGTCCTGAATCAATACTCAAGTCGACTTCTGAGAAAAGCCTCAAGTCAAGACCTGAGTCAATCCTGAGTCAAAGAAAACAAGTCCTAAGTCAGGACAAGTTATGAGGCAAACCTCAGCTTGATCTGACAGTAAACCCTGCAGTAAGCTAAGTCCAATTTCAAGCCCCAAGTCAAAATTAACAAGTGCTGAGTAATGTCTGGAGTAAAAGCCTTGGTTAAACCAATCCGTCATGAGTGAAGCCCCAAGTCAAACTTCAGATCAAGTCCTGGGTCAAGAGCTCTGTCAAAACCAACAAGTCTTGAATTAAGTCCTGAATCAAAGCCGGGTTCTGCTCTGGTGACTCTGTCCTAGAAGAGTCCAGATTTAGTTTCATTAAACTCGATATTCAGATAGTTTGATATTTTTTATTTGGCTAACTTGGACTGAAGTAAACAACCAACACTGAGCTGATTCTAAACAGAATAGTTTGAATAAAAAGTTGAATAATTAAAGTTCCTGACCTCCACGATGACTCCCAAGTCCTTCACATAGTCCTTCTCTGATTGGACCATCTCGTTAACGACGAACCTGCACAAATACCAAACCTCAGAGTTCAGACGGATCCACTGAATGCTAAAACTTTAGACATTTAGTTTCAGTTTTTCTTACATTCGTCCTCTGAGGGCCTTGTTCCTCTGTTCGGTGTCCGACTCGTTCGATCCCTGATCCGAATCCAGAGCCTGCAGAGATTAAAGGGAAAAAAAGAAAGTTTAAAAGCAGAAGCGCTAAAAAATCTCAAATAAAATCTGTGCAAAATGATAGAACCAACAAGTCAAGACCTGAACCAAGTCCCACATCAAGACCCTAGTAAAGTCCTGGGAAAAGTCCTGAGAAAAGTCCTGGGTCAAGGTTTGAGTCAAGTCCCGAGTCAAAACCCACAACTCCTGAATCGAGTCCTGGATCAAGTCCTGAATCAAGACCACATCAAGTCCGGAGTCAAAACCAACAACTCCTGGATCGAGTCCTGGATCAAATCCTGAGTCAAAACTGACAATTCCTAAGTTGGGTTCTGGGTCAAGACCTGAATTTAAACTTGAATCAAAGCCAATAAGTACTGAATTAAGTCCTGAGTCAAAACCTGGGTCATACCAATTGGTCCCGAGTCCAAGTGAAGTTCTGACTCAAGTCCAGAGTCAACACAACAAGTCTCCACTGAAGTCTTCAATCAAGTCCAGAGTCAACACAAACAAGTCCCAAATCACATCTTAAGTCAAATTGTGAGTAAAAACCAACAAGTCCTGAATCAATTCCCAAGATAAGTCCTGAGTCAAGTCCTATTTCAAGTCATGAGTCACGACCAAGAGGTACCAACTAAAATGAACTTTTCCTGGTCAGGTCTCAGTTTAAGTTCGAGGTCAGGACTACCATGTTCCATTAGTTTCTCAGTTAAGACCTAAGTCAAGGTGAAAGGCAAGTCTCAAAACAAGCCCTGAGTCAAAACCAAGAAGTCAAGACCAAGTCATGAGCTAATCTCCAATTCAGGACTGACCAACTCCCAATTTAAGTCCCAAGTCAAGACCAACAAGTCCTGAGTCACATCCAGTATAAGGGCCAATAAGTCCTGAGTCACATCCAGTATAAGGGCCAACAAGTCTTGAGTCACATCCAGTATAAGGGCCAATAAGTCCTGAGTCACATCCAGTATAAGGGCCAACAAGTCCTGAGTCACATCCAGTATAAGGGCCAACTAGTCCTGAGTCACATCCAGTATATGGGCCAACTAGTCCTGAGTCACATCCAGTATATGGGCCAACAAGTCCTGAGTCACGTCCAGTATAAGGGCCAACTAGTCCTGAGTCACATTCAGTATATGGGCCAACAAGTCCTGAGTCACATCCAGTATAAGGGCCAATATGTCCCACATCAAGGCAAGTGAGTACTAAGCTTTGACCAACAAGTCTCAAGTCAAGACATAGTCAAGACCAACAGATCCAGAGTGAGGACTAGGAAGTCTGGATCTGATTTTCAAAATTAAGATCGAGGTAAATTCCAAAAAGTCTCAAGTCAAGTGCAGAAATTCTCCACAGTTAAAAATATGAATACAAAAAGAAAATATTCTGTCAGAGAAAAAATATAGAAGAGCCTCTTGCTTTCCTTTTGATTAGCTTCAGATATATTTCCATTACCTCGGGATGATAAACTCTTATTATTCGTTACCTCGGGATTGTTGGGGTCTTTGATGATCTGCATCGGTGGTGGTAAGGGGGTGGAGCCTTCCTCCTCTGGCTCCTCCTCTCCGCCGCTATGCCCCGCCTCCTCCTTCCTCGCCTTCTGCAGAACAAAACAAAGGAAGTGACTAGATGCTCCGGAAGCTTTCGTCTTTGTTTGTTTGTTTGTTTGTTTGTTTACCGCCTGAGCGTTGCCAGTGAGGGGTGTGGCCAGCTCCGGCCGGTTGTCCCGCCTCCTGGTCCTGATTGGAGGTTTCTTCTGTCCATCAGCTTTTCCTTGACTAAGCCGTCGGACTGGACTGGTTAGCCAGCGCTACGAGGGAAAACACGAAGGTTAGTAGGAAAATACTACAATACTGATAGTACTGGTGCTAATACTGCAGTATAAAAACACAGTAAACACACAGGATTTAATGTCTCATTAAAACATATTTTCTGGACTTAATTTACTGGAATTTAACACAAAATACAGTAAAATTACAAAAACAACTTTAGTTTTTCTAAGATTTAATAATAATATTAAATTGGAATTAATTAATTAAACTAAATATAATTAAATTAGAAAGGACATTTCTGTGAAATTCGGAGGAATTTGCAAATATAATTTTTAAGTTGTTTGAAATTAAAAAATAAAAATTTTTAAGGTTTTTAACATGATTTTAAATTAAAATTAATAATACATTTTTTAGAAAATAAATAAAAAATGAATAAATTCAGAAAATATTAAATAGAAAATAAAAAGCAGTGCTTTGATGTATTTAAAAATTACTAGAAAAAATCTGTATGATAATTAAAAATACAATTAGGTGATGATTGTTTAAAAATAAAGAAAGAGGGAATAGTCTGGCAGATTTGGTGCCAAACAAAGAAATACTGGAAAATAACAGAAAAACATTTAACTAATAAATGCAGGAATGTATTTTATCACTTAAAAATACAGAAAAAAAGATGCAAAAACACTAAATATAAATAAATGAAATAAAGAAAAATGTTTTAGACAAAAAATAATGAAAAATAAACAACAAACAAAAAAAAATTACCACTGGGTAAAAAACAAATAAATCAATGGAAAATGAATAAATTAGCAAATTTATTAATTCATTATTATTGTAATTATTATTGTTATGAAAAAAATCTGTAAATTTACAGATATTTAAAACAAACAATATGATTCCAAATAAAAATAAAGTAATAATAATAATAAGAAGAAGAATTATTATTATTATTATTACTATTATCATGGAAAAAATCAGTTGAAAAACAATACTGATGAAATACCAATGGTCTACAGTAAAATGTATAAAATTAATGGGAAAAAAATCTGCAAAATAATTTAGGAAAACACTTTTTCTTTGACTGTAAAAAACATATAAAATGCAAACGAAATGTAAATAAAGGGAGATATTCTGTCAATACGGAACAATACAGAAAAGTAACTGTGGGACGCCAAAAATATTGTATAAAATATATAAAAACAAAGAAAAAGTGAAAAATTCCAGAAAATTCCAGTAAAAAACACTTTCTCATGAAAATTCTGTAATTTCCAGGAACTAAAATCCATTTTGTGGAATTAATTTTACTGATTTTAGTTCATTTAAATGAACGAATGAAATGATGAATAAATAAATAAACGTTTCAATGAATTTATTTCTACCTTCAGAGTGTTTCCGGTTCCAGAGCCGCTTCTTTTGGGACCCGGAGAACTGACGGAACCTGAAGTTCCGCCCACCTGGAATGCTGAGGGAGAGGAGCCAGCTGAGAGGAGAGACAGGTGAGACAGGTGAGCTGCAGGCTTCTGATTGGTTCGTTAAATTTCATTAAATTTAGAGACAGGAGTTCGTACTTTGACCAGTCGGAGGAAGAGAAGAACCGTCGAAAATGCTGGAGTCTGAAAATAGAAAGATGAGTAATTCATTATTATTATTATTATTAATTTAACTCAAGATTTAAAATATTATTTGTCATTATTTATTAAACAAAACAACTGGAGGAGTTTAAAATTTTATTCATTTTATTATTATTGTGATGATATTTACTGACATTTTTTCTAACATTAGTTGATTATTTTCATGATTTTATTTTATCATTTTTATCATTATTCTACGAACTACTGCACTAGTTTCTAATCATTTTTAATTTAAAAGTTTTTATTATTTTCATCATTAATCAACATTCACTGTCTAAAAACTATCAAAAAGCTTGATAAAATTATTTCTCATTAAACGTTTGATTTTATTATTTTTTAAATACTAATAAGTATTTAATAAACCAAACTATTGATTTTATATTTTCTGTGTTTATTTTATAACAAATTTTTATTTATTGTACATAATTATCAGACACAGTTTTGAATTACAGTGGTATGAAAAAGTATCTGAACCTTTTGGAACTTCTCACATTTCTGCATAAAATCACCATCAAATGTGATCTGCTCTTTGTCAAAATCACACAGATGAAAAAACAGTGTCTGCTTTAACTAAAACCACCCAAACATTTATAGGTTTTCATATTTTAATGAGGATAGCATGCAAACAATGACAGAAGGGGGAGGAATAAGTAACTGAACCATCACATTTAATATTTTGTGGCCCCCCCCTTTGGCAGCAATAACTTCAACCAGACGCTTCCTGTAGCTGCAGATCAGTCTGGCACATCGATCAGGACTAATCTTGGCCCATTCTTCTTTACAAAACTGCTGTAGTTCAGTCAGATTCCTGGGATGTCTGGCATGAATCGCTGTCTTGAGGTCATGCCACAGCATCTCAATGGGGTTCAAGTCTGGACTTTGACTTGGCCACTCCAGAACGTGTATTTTGTTCTTCTGAAACCATTCTGAAGTTGATTTACTTCTGTGTTTTGGATCATTGTCTTGTTGCAGCATTCATCCTCTTTTTAGCTTCAACTGTCTGACAGACGGCCTCAGGTTTTCCTGCAAAACATCCTGATAAACTTTTGAATTCATTTTTCCATTAATGATTGCAGGTTGATACCCCCTCCACCATGCTTCACGGTGGGGATGAGGTGTTGATGTTGGTGAGCTGTTCCATTTTTCCTCCACACATGACGTTGTGTGTTCCTCCCAAACAATTCAACTTTGGTTTGATCAGTCCACAACATATTTTGCCAAAACTTCTGTGGAGTGCCCAAGTGCCTTTTTGCAAACATTAAACGAGCAACAATGTTTTTTTAGACAGCAATGGCTTCCTCCGTGGAGTCCTCCCATGAACACCATTCTTGGCCATTGTTTTACATATAGTCGATGTGTGCACAGAGATATTGGACTGTGCCAGTGATTTCTGTAAGTCTTTAGCAGACACTCTAGGGTTCTTTTTTACCTCTCTGAGTATTCTGCGCTGAACTCTTGGCGTCATCTTTGGTGGACGGCCACTCCTTGGGAGAGAAGCAACAGTGCCAAACTCTCTCCATTTGTAGGCAACTTCTCTGACTGTCGATTGATGAACATCCAGACTTTTAGAGATGGTTTTGTATCCTTTCCCAGCTTTATACAAATCAACAATTCTTGATCGCAGGTCTTCAGACAGCTCTTTTGAGCGAGCCATGGTGCACATCAGACAATGCTTCTCATCAAGACAATTCTTACCAGGTGTGTGTTTTATAGTGGGCAGGGCAGCTTTAAGCCACTCATCAGTGATTGGGCACACACCTGACTTAAATTGTTTGGTAGAAATTGGTTTCAATAGCTCTTTAAGTCTCCTTAGGCAGAGGGTTCAGTTACCTAATCCTCCCCCTTCTGTCATTGTTTGCATGCTATCCTCATTAAAATATGAAAACCTATAAATGTTTGGGTGGTTTTAGTTAAAGCAGACACTGTTTTTTTCATCTGTGTGATTTTTGACAAAGATCAGATCATATTTGATGGTGATTTTATGCAGAAATGTGAGAAATTCCAAAAGGTTCAGATACTTTTTCATAAAACTGTATCTCTAAACCAAAGAGGACAGAAACTGCAGAAACAGGAAGTAAAACACAAACACAAAACAAACACACAATACAACTAAAACAAGCACAGCTAACAGCTCCACAACAGACCCCTGCTGTCTCTGTCTTGTCTGTCTCCATTCTTTCTTACTTTGTCCTGTCTGTCTCTGTCCTGTTTGACATCATAATGACCTCAATAAATTCAGAATAAAATATTTAAGAGAAAACTAAATAAAATAAATTAAATTAAAAGTAGATTAAAACAATCTGTATCAAACCATACAGATATTAATAAACGAAAGCAAGGAAATTATATTTTCAATACAGACTAGTTAAAGTTAAAAAATAAATCCATGCTTAAAATATTATAAATTTAAAATGCCAAATAACATGGAAATTAAAATATTTGTTAAAAAGTTATATTCATCAAAATTTAATTATATAGTCAGAGATGTGGAGATAAATGAAATACAACCGCTGAACAGAGGACATGGAGGAATAAAATCAAAATTCTATTAATATATATATATATATATACTTAAAAATAAAAATGTTTGTTTCATATAAATAAAATAAAATCATTTTAACAAAGCAAAATAAAAGTCTTGATAAATAAATTAAATTGAAACAAAACAAGATAAAATAAATCGGAACAAAATTACATATAAAATAAAATAACTTTGTAAAAAAACAATAACAATAAAATGGAAAAAACTTAAAAAGGAATCAAGAGATTAAAAATAAAAATAACACAATTGCTAAAGAAAGTCAATAAAACTGAAGAAAATATATATAAAATAAATCATAAAATAAAAATAACAACAATAAATGAATTAAAGACAAAAGTTGTTTTAATAAAATTAATTTTTCAGCCTGAAATCAACAGAAATGACTAAAAATAAACCAGAGAGATTTTATTTTGAAACGTCCCATTGTTCTACCAACTAAACACACAATAACACAAAACACACACAGAGGACCACACACACAGTCACACTAGAACACACACACAGTCACACTAGAACACACACACAGTCACACACACACAGTCACACTAGAACACACACACAGTCACACACACACAGTCACACTAGAACACACACACAGTCACACTAGAACACACACACAGTCACACACACACAGTCACACTAGAACACACACACAGTCACACTAGAACACACACACAGTCACACACACACAGTCACACTAGAACACACACACAGTCACACAGTAACACACACAGTCACACAGTAACACACACAGTCACACAGTAACACACACAGTCACACAGTCACACACACACAGTCACACTAGAACACACACACAGTCACTCTTGAACACACACACAGTCACACTAGAACACACACACAGTCACACAGTCACACACACACAGTCACACAGTCACACACACAGTCACACAGTAACACACACAGTCACACTAGAACACACACACAGTCACACAGTAACACACACACAGTCACACAGTAACACACACAGTCACACAGTAACACACACAGTCACACAGTAACACACACAGTCACACTAGAACACACACACAGTCACACACACACAGTCACACTAGAACACACACACAGTCACACACACACAGTCACACTAGAACACACACAGTCACACAGTCACACACACACAGTCACACAGTAACACACACAGTCACACTAGAACACACACACAGTCACACAGTAACACACACAGTCACACAGTAACACACACACAGTCACACAGTAACACACACGCAGTCACACTAGAACACACACAGTCACACAGTCACACACACACAGTCACACAGTAACACACACAGTCACACTAGAACACACACACAGTCACACAGTAACACACACAGTCACACTAGAACACACACAGTCACACAGTCACACACACACAGTCACACAGTAACACACACAGTCACACTAGAACACACACACAGTCACACAGTAACACACACACAGTCACACAGTAACACACACAGTCACACACACACAGTCACACAGTCACACACACACAGTCACACAGTCACACACACACAGTCACACAGTAACACACACACAGTCACACAGTAACACACACAGTCACACACACACAGTAACACACACACAGTCACACTAGAACACACACACAGTCACACAGTCACACACACACAGTCACACAGTCACACACACACAGTAACACACACACAGTCACACTAGAACACACACACAGTCACACAGTAACACACACAGTCACACAGTAGCACACACAGTCACACAGTCACACACACACAGTCACACAGTAGCACACACAGTCACACAGTCACACACACACAGTCACACAGTAACACACACAGTCACACTAGAACACACACACAGTCACACATACACAGTCACACTAGAACACACACACAGTCACACTAGAACACACACACAGTCACACACACACAGTCACACTAGAACACACACAGTCACACAGTCACACACACACAGTCACACAGTAACACACACAGTCACACTAGAACACACACACAGTCACACAGTAACACACACAGTCACACAGTCACACACACACAGTCACACAGTAACACACACAGTCACACTAGAACACACACACAGTCACACAGTAACACACACAGTCACACTAGAACACACACACAGTCACACAGTAACACACACACAGTCACACAGTAACACACACACAGTCACACAGTAACACACACAGTCACACAGTCACACACACACAGTCACACAGTAACACACACAGTCACACTAGAACACACACACAGTCACACAGTAACACACACAGTCACACTAGAACACACACACAGTCACACAGTCACACACACACAGTCACACAGTAACACACACAGTCACACAGTCACACACACACAGTCACACAGTAACACAAACAGTCACACTAGAACAGACACACAGTCACACAGTAACACACACACAGTCACACAGTAACACACACACAGTCACACACACACAGTCACACAGTCACACACACACAGTCACACACACACAGTCACACAGTAACACACACAGTCACACAGTCACACACACACAGTCACACAGTAACACACACACAGTCACACACACACAGTCACACAGTCACACACACACAGTCACACAGTAACACACACAGTCACACAGTCACACACACAGTCACACAGTCACACACACACAGTCACACAGTCACACACACACAGTCACACAGTAACACACACAGTCACACAGTCACACACACAGTCACACAGTAACACACACACAGTCACACAGTCACACACACACAGTAACACACACACAGTCACACAGTAACACACACAGTCACACACACACAGTCACACAGTAACACACACACAGTCACACAGTCACACACACACAGTAACACACACACAGTCACACAGTAACACACAGTCACACACACACAGTAACACACACACAGTCACACTAGAACACACACACAGTCACACAGTCACACACACACAGTCACACAGTCACACACACACAGTCACACACACACAGTTACACAGTAACACACACAGTCACACAGTCACACACACACAGTCACACAGTAACACACACAGTCACACTAGAACACACACACAGTCACACAGTCACACACACACAGTCACACAGTAACACACACAGTCACACACACAGTCACACAGTAACACACACAGTCACACTAGAACACACACACAGTCACACACACACAGTCACACAGTCACACACACACAGTCACACAGTAACACACACAGTCACACTAGAACACACAGCGACTGACAGGAAGTTTCCTTCAAGTCAAACTTTAACCTGAAACCATGTTAAGCTCTGGGCCCAGAGTGTCTATGTGTGTGTTTATGTGTGTGTTTCTGTCTGATAGTGTGTGTTAACGTGTGTGTTACACTGTGTTATTTTGTGTGTTTTCTTGTCAGTCAGGTTAAAGTTTACTCAGTGTGGCTTTCATTATTTTCTCTCCTGAACCTTAACTGAAAAAAACAGTAAAAACCTCTGAAATCTGATTCTTATGTTTTATAAAATCTGTGTAACTAATAATGACAATAATAAAAAACATTATTATTATTAGTCACAGAATTTATGTACATTTTTCTATTTTTTCTCAAAACTATATGTCAGTCACTTAATTTATTTTTGCATTTTTCTCAAATATTTTATTGTTTTAGTTAATTTTTTTTAAACTTCATTTGTATATTTGAGACTTTTTATTTCCTTTTTTCTGATGCTTTATTTCTGTTTTTAGGCATTGGCTTGTATGTTTTATTTTATATTTTTGGATATTTAATGTATTATTTTTTACAGTCTATTACAGTTTTTGTATTGTATGTGTTTGGTTAATTGCTATTCTTTTTTATTTACATATCTGGACATTTGATTAATAATATTTCAACTTCATTTCTATTTTTTGTTTCTTTTTATATTTTTAGGGACATTTTATGATTGATTTTATATATAAATTCATTGCTATTTTGTAATAATACAGTTATATTTCTTAACACTTTTTATTTCTATTCCTCACCACATGTTTTTGTATTTTTTTCAGAAGTTGCATTTGTATTTTTATGTGAACATTTGTATATATTTGAAATATTTTTTTTTCCTATTTTTCTAATATTTTAGTTTTATTTCTCAAACATTAACTGGTGTTTTGTTGTTTAAACCTATTTCAGTAAATGTATTTTTATACTTCAGACATTGTATTTCTATTTTCTGGGTACATTAATATTAATTATGAGTATTTTTCAGTTGGAGGTGAATCTGATGATTTCTCTTTAAGTGACACAAAAACAAACTGATCTATTTTAACATTTCCAGCCAGTAGTCTGTTTAAAACATGGATTCAAATATTTATCTGACAGACAGGAAGTGAAACTAAATGAGGATGTTGGAGTTTAAACAGGAAGTCTCTTTTTAAAAGTCTGTCTGGATCCAAACGTCTCATTTTATCCACATTTATCACAACTTAGTTCCAGTTTTAAAACATTTATTTATGACTTTATTAAATAATGATTTAGGCATTTAACTATTATTTTTTCTGAAAATATATTTATATATTACCAATTATTTAATTTAATTTTCATTTATTTTTCATGGTTTATTTACATTTTTCACATATTTAATGTTTTTGGCACAATTTTATAATCACTATTTTAAATTTTAGGAATATATATATATATATATTCTGTTATATTAACAATATAATTTTAAACCAAACTAAATATGTTTCAAAAAATCTTATTCATATTTACAAACATTTTATTCATATTTCTATGAAAATGTATTTATATTTTACATATTTTATATTTTTTAATTTTGAAATTGATATTTATATGAAAGTTTATTTAGATTTTTGCAATTTTGTTTTTAATTTTTAATTAATATTTCTGTGAAAATGTATTCATATTTTTTCCATATTTTCATCAGTTTTTAATTTTTAAATTAATAATTCTATTAAAATGTATTTATATTTTGACACATTTTATTAGTTTTACATTTCTTATTAATATTTCTATGAATTTTTATTCATTTTTTCTGTATTTTATTTCTATTTTCTAACATTTTACTGATATCTTAAAGGATTGTTCTCTAATTTATTCATTTTATTTCCTCCATTATTCTCTGCAGGATTCACCAAAAGTAATCTCAGTATGGGGAGGAAGTAATCAGATTACTGACCCCTGGCGGCGCTGGAAGAGGAGTTGGAGGAGGAGGTGGTGGTGGTGGAGGAGGAGTTAGAGGAGGAGGAGGTGGTGGTGGTGGAGGAGGAGCTGGAGGCCGTGGTGGAGGCTGGAACCAGAGCCTCCATGTCGGCCGCACTGTGGGAGTGTGACAGGCAGAGGGCGCTGACGGGGAGGAGGCCCTCCTGGAGACACAACAGTTTGATTTAACCGGGGGTTAGCTGTCCTGTGTTCAGGTTGCATGTTAGTGTTCAGGTTGTATGATTGTGTCTAGGTTGTGTATGATTGTGTTCAGGTTGTGTATGATTGTGTTCAGGTTGTATGTTTGTGTTCAGGTTGTGTATGATTGTGTTCAGGTTGTGCATGATTGTGTTCAGGTTGTATGTTTGTGTTCAGGTTGTGTATGATTGTGTTCAGGTTGTGTATGATTGTGTTCAGGTTGTATATGGTTGTGTTCAGGTTGTATGTTTGTGTTCAGGTTGTGTATGATTGTGTTCAGGTTGTGTATGATTGTGTTCAGGTTGTATATGGTTGTGTTCAGGTTGTGTATGATTATGTTCAGGTTGTGTTCAGGTTGTATGTTTGTGTTCAGGTTGTGTATGATTGTGTTCAGGTTGTGTATGTTTGTGTTCAGGTTGTATATGGTTGTGTTCAGGTTGTGTATGGTTGTGTTCAGGTTGTGTATGGTTGTGTTCAGGTTGTATATGGTTGTGTTCAGGTTGTGTATGGTTGTGTTCAGGTTGTGTATGGTTGTGTTCAGGTTGTATATGGTTGTGTTCAGGTTGTATATGATTGTGTTCAGGTTGTATATGTTTGTGTTCAGGTTGTATATGGTTGTGTTCAGGTTGTATATGATTGTGTTCAGGTTGTGTATGGTTGTGTTCAGGTTGTATATGGTTGTGTTCAGGTTGTGTATGGTTGTGTTCAGGTTGTGTATGGTTGTGTTCAGGTTGTGTATGGTTGTGTTCAGGTTGTGTATGATTGTGTTCAGGTTGTGTATGGTTGTGTTCAGGTTGTATATGGTTGTGTTCAGGTTGTGTATGGTTGTGTTCAGGTTGTATATGGTTGTGTTCAGGTTGTGTATGGTTGTGTTCAGGTTGTGTATGATTGTGTTCAGGTTGTATATGGTTGTGTTCAGGTTGTGTATGATTGTGTTCAGGTTGTATATGATTGCGTTCAGGTTGTATATGGTTGTGTTCAGGTTGTGTATGATTGTGTTCAGGTTGTGTATGATTGTGTTCAGGTTGTATATGGTTGTGTTCACGTTGTATATGGTTGTGTTCAGGTTGTGTATGATTGTGTTCAGGTTGTGTATGATTGTGTTCAGGTTGTATATGGTTGTGTTCAGGTTGTATATGGTTGTGTTCAGGTTGTGTATGATTGTGTTCAGGTTGTGTATGATTGTGTTCAGGTTGTATATGGTTGTGTTCAGGTTGTGTATGATTGTGTTCAGGTTGTGTATGATTGTGTTCAGGTTGTATATGGTTGTGTTCAGGTTGTGTATGATTGTGTTCAGGTTGTGTTCAGGTTGTATGATTGTGTTCAGGTTGTTTTCAGGTTGTATATGGTTGTGGTCAGGTTGTATGATTGTGTTCAGGTTGTGTTAGCTGTGTCACCTGCTGAGGCGTCGTATCCGTTGTTCTGACCAGACACCAGCCGGGTCGGTCCGCTGGTCGCTCTACCAGCTCCACTGTCTGACCACAGCGAACACTGAGTTCCCCTGGACCTCCAGATGAGAAGTCCAGGAGAACCACGACCAATTCACAGCCTCCAGACAGCTGCAACACAGATGAGGAACAGATGAGATATACAGCTGAGATGTACTGCTGAGATACACAGGTAACATCCAGGTGAATTTACATGTCATGCGTTTATATCAATATATTATTTAAATACGATTGTATTTACTTCATATTTTTCAAATGTTTCACTTTTATTTTTAAAGAATATTCCACTATAAGTTTTTCTGACAGGTTATTTATATTGTTTTCACATTTTACAGACATTTCAGTATTGAAAAAAAAGTTGAACATTGATTAATTTCTTTTACACATACTCTTATTTTGTTCTATTATTAAAAGTAATTTTTCCATTTGTCTGTTTTCAGTCAAATGGGATAAAAAACATCCCAGAATAGATTAAAAAAAACTGTAAACACATGGTCCGCAGCTGTGCTCTGATTGGCTCAGCCGGGCGTCACGTGACCTGGACGGTGAGGCCAGGTTGCCATGGTTACAGCGGAGTTGGTGTGAAGCGGAGCTCAGAGGGGAGTTCCCGACAAATCGAACACAGCTGTGATCAGAGACGAACCTGCAGCTCAGAAACGCAACTTTTCTCAAGTTTTATCGCCTTTTTCTCACATTTAGACCGAAAATCACAGAAGAGAGTCAAAAGATCTAAACTTTATCCTCTCTACAACTGGAAAATACGCAAAACAACCACATAAATACACAAAACAACCACATAAATACACAAAACAACCACATAAATACACAAAACAACCACAGAAATACACAAAAACAACCACAAAAAAACAC
The DNA here is from genome assembly GCF_021347895.1 of Acanthochromis polyacanthus. Lineage (NCBI taxonomy): Eukaryota > Metazoa > Chordata > Actinopteri > Pomacentridae > Acanthochromis > Acanthochromis polyacanthus. Next base: position 7,192,378 of record NC_067134.1, on the reverse strand, counting down.
AAAACTACCACAGAAATACACAAAACTACCACAGAAATACACAAAACTAATACAGAAATACACAAAACTACCACAGAAATACACAAAACTATCACAGAAATACACAAAACAACCACAGAAATACACAAAACAATAATAAAACACACAAAACAACCACAAATATACACAAAACAAACACAAGGAGACACAACAACCCTCTACTGTAACGTGGGGTTAATAATGGATGGATTTTCCTCACAGTGAAGGAGACGTAAAAACTGGACCTGGACGTCTTAAATCCACCAGAACAGCGATGAAAGAACTTCTGTTTCCTCCTCCTCTGTATTTTCTTCTGTATTTGAGCTTTCTGGTTTTAGCCGAGAGGTCGGAAGTCAGCTAACCCCACCCGCCCCAGCGCCGGCTAGCCCCACCCGCCCCAGCCCAGCTCACCTCCAGCAGGTAAAGCAACCAAACGCACCTCCAGAGCAGAGTTAGAGGCAGCAGCTCCTCTGGACGAGGAGAGAAACTCCCTCAGACACAAACAGCTGCAGCAGTGAGGTCATCGACGACACACCCCTCTGAGCGCGCTCACTGGGAGCTGTGTGCTCTGGTGTGTGTTTTATGTGTGTTCTAGTGTGTTTTATGTGTGTGTTACCTTGTCGCTGTCGGCGGTGTTCTGAGAGGTCCGGGAGGCGATGGAGACGGTGTCGGGCTGACTGCTGGCATCTCCCAGACTGTCAGCGTCTTCACTGGTCTCCCTGAAAACAAAGAAAAATTCATAAACACACAGCAGCAAAATGTTTAAAACATGTAAGAAAATACTGATATATTTATGTAAAAATGTAAAGAAAAAGGTTTGAACATTAGGAATAAAAATTACAAATAAAAGGTGTAAAACAAATTATTTAAATTATGAAAAATAAAAGTAAAGTTTTAGAAAAATATTATGAAAAAAATACAAATGTTTTCAAAAGATGATAAATACAATCTAACAGAGAATCCTCTAAAAATATAAAGAATTTTCCATAAATATAAATCTTCTAAAAACATGAGTAAAACCTCTGAAGATATATGAAAAAAACACCAAAATAAATAAAGTTTCAAAAAATATAAATTTAAGATGTCTAAAACTAAAAATAAAATTGTTGTTTGAAAAGTGTAAATGAAATACATGAAACACATGATAAGAAAAATAAAAAGTCTCAAAAAACATAAATAAAATGTTAGAAAATTATGCATTATTTTTATAATTTTTTAATAAAAATAGATTCTTAATAAAATTTTTAGAAATCTGTATTTATAAATATAAATAAACGTCTAACTCTGGAGGTGAACCTGAGGCCACCTGATTAAATAAAACTACAACAGAACTAAAATAAAACTCTGACCTCCTGGTGATGCTTCTCTGCCGCCCCAGCGTCGGGTTGGGCGTCTTGGGCAGGGGGATGGGCTCCCTCAGCGCCCCCCGCAGGTGACCCCGCCTCTCCTGGATCACCTGTCGAATGCTGCGAACCCACTCCTGCTTCAGCTCTAACGACGACGCCTGAGACGAAAACCAAAGATTATTCTCTGATTATCGTCCACACACCAGAATAAAGCTACGTCCAAGTCAATAAATACAAACAAACAACAAATAAGAATCATTACTGCTTATAATCGACAGTGGAAAAGCTACAAATCACACTTTCAAATAACTGAAAATTTCAATAAAATATTTCTTGCTCGTTAAAATATAGTTTTAATTTTTTTTATTTTCCTGCCATACCCTGTAAAAGAAAAACATTATTTGCAGTCTTTTCCCGTTTTTGTTCTCATAAAGATGTTTTAGAGGCTTTCAGATGCTAAAAACAGCTCAAATATTCCACAGAATAACCGATATCCAGTCGTACCTTCAGGACGGTTTTGTTGTCGGACGTCGGCGTCCGTCCGACCCACAGAGCAAACTTACAGGGGTCGCCCTCAATGTGCTCCGTCACGCCGAGCTCCGAGGTCTGGAACACATTCAGAAACGCTTTCATTTATACCAGGAATTAAATATCACCATAAACAAGAAAAGTCCCTAAATGTCCCCACAAACCACAGAGATGTCCCCATAAACCACAGACGTCCCCATAAACCACAGAGATGTCCCCATAAACCACAGAGACGTCCCCATAAACCACAGAGACGTCCCCATAAACCACAGAGACGTCCCCACAAACCACAGAGATGTCCCCATAAACCACAGAGATGTCCCCATAAACCACAGAGATGTCCCCATAAACCACAGAGATGTCCCCATAAACCACAGAGACGTCCCCATAAACCACAGAGACGTCCCCATAAACCACAGAGACGTCCCCACAAACCACAGAGATGTCCCCATAAACCACAGAGATGTCCCCATAAACCACAGAGACGTCCCCATAAACCACAGAGACGTCCCCATAAACCACAGAGATGTCCCCATAAACCACAGAGATGTCCCCATAAACCACAGAGACGTCCCCATAAACCACAGATGTCCCCATAAACCACAGAGATGTCCCCATAAACCACAGAGACGTCCCCACAAACCACAGAGATGTCCCCACAAACCACAGAGATGTCCCCATAAACCACAGAGACGTCCCCATAAACCACAGAGACGTCCCCATAAACCACAGAGACGTCCCCATAAACCACAGAGATGTCCCCACAAACCACAGAGATGTCCCCACTAACTACAAAAAAAACACCAAAATGTCCCCATAAACAAAACAAGTGTTTAAAATACCCACATTATTTACCCTTAGTCTTCAGGTATTAAAGGTGTTTTACCCTCAGTCGGTTCTTGTACAGGTATTTAAGGTGTTTTTACCCTCAGTCTTGAGGCATTTAAGGTGTTTCTAAATGGTACTTAAGGCATTTCTACAGGTATTTGAGGTGTTTCTATATCTAAGGTGTTTTTACCCTCAGTCCACAGGTATTTAAGGGGTTTCTACAGGTATTTAAGGTGCTTCTCCTGGTATTTAAGGTGTTTTTACAGGTATTCAAGGCGTTTCTACAGGTATTTAACCCTCAAGCAACCAAGCTATTCTAGCGACTAAAATGACCGACTGGGCTCATTTATGACCCCACTATATTTTACACAGGAATACGTCTACTTTAGTGCCTTTTTTGTGCTTTCTTACCTATTCCACTCCACTGCATTTTAAGATGGATATTCTAAAGTAATCTTCTTTTATTATTCATGGATTTTAATCATTTTTGACTCAGAGCTAAAGTAAAACCATATGAACAATATGATGCATTGTAAGAACGCAATAACATTTATTTAGACACACTTTGTCTGCCACTTCTTTTAAGACTTTATTCCTTTTGTTTCCTCAATAGTAAATCAAAAGTACATAAAAACAAAATCTACACAAGCATCTTGTCTGTATGTGTGCGATGTAACATGCAGAGAAGTATTTAGATTAGGGGCGGCTGTGGCTCAGGGGGCAGAGCCGTTCGTCCAATGACAGACACTTTACCCACCTTAGCTCCAGTGCTGCCACTTCCACTGGTGTATGAATGTGTATGCTGTGTAATGTTGGTGGTGGTCAGAGGGGTTGTAGGAGTGGATTGGCAGCCAGTCAGTCTGCCCCAGGGCAGCTGTGGCTAAAAATGTAGGTCTGCCAGCTATAGTGCACTGCAAAACACTGAAATATAACGATTAGATGTAGAAATAAATAAATAAAACTAAGGCCTACAATAGTGAAAAACCTACACATCTTTCTGGGGTCATAAGTGACCCCAGACAAGTTTCCATTATCCTTGTCACACCAGTTGGCCGATCTCTACAAAAAACTATGAGCAGCTGTAGGACAAGTAGATTGACAAATTCATGGTAGGAAACATTTTTCAGATAAAAGATATAAAAACGGCAAATATAATTATATGGCTGGGGTCATAAATGACCCCACTTGGTCGCTTGAGGGTTAAGGCATTTCTACAGGTATTTAAGGTGTTTCTACAGGTATTTAAGGCGTTTCTATAGGTATTTCTGGTCTTTTTACCCTCAGTCTGCTCTTATACAGGTATTTGGTTCGTCCTGACGAGTCTTTGATCTCTTTGCTGAAGATGAGTGACAGCTCAAACAGGAAGAGGTGTCGGTCCCGCCCCTTTCGGATCAGAGACTTGGGCTCCCAGACCAAGAAGGAGTCCTGCAGGAGGAGCTCGCCCTGAACCTCCAGACCCTCCTCCAGACCTGCCGGGGACCAAAACAGGGTACAGGGCACAGGCGTTGGTAACACGAATATCAGAGCATCCGTCACGTTTGATCTTCAACAGTTAATAGAATCCACAGATGTTGAGCTCAAGCACCTTTTTAAATTCAGCAAAGGCGTACCGAAATTAAAAAATAACAAAGTTTGTCCAAAAGGCCATTTCTCTAAAATATGATATAAAATACGTCCCAAAAATTGTTCAAGTTAAATCAAGTTTGTCCAAAATGACTTGAAATTTGTCCGACATTAAATAAAATGTGTTTAAAAAGACGCAAAAATTATTCCTGATTTTCTTAAATGGACAAGTTTGTGCACTACAACCCAAAAGTTGTCCAAAGAGACTAAAACTTGTCTAAAATCACTCTAAACTTGTCCAAACCAACACAAAGTTCATCTGGTTGGACTCTAAATGATGCAGTTTTTCTACAATAAGGTATAAAATATGTCCCAGATGACCTAAAACTTAGGTGATTCCTTAATTTTCTTAGTTTGTCCAGAATCAACAAAAAGATGTAAAATTCATCCGAAATGACAAAACAAAAATTGAAACGACTCAAAAATTGCCCAAAATAAATAGTTTGTCCAAAAAGACTCGTCAGACAAAACTCAAACGAATCCCAAATGACTTGAGATTTGTGCAGAAGAAGTAAAAAATTGCTTTAAATGACTCAAAACTCTTTCAAAACGATTTCTGATTTTCTCAAATGACGAAATTTGTCCACTACAACTCAGAGGTTGTCTAAAGAGACTAAAATTTCTTTAAAATGACTCTAAGCTCATCCAAACCGACATAGCGTTTGTCCAATAGGCCTCTGAAATTGTACATAATGACACCATTATTTCTACAATATGATATAAAATATGTTCCAAATGACTCAAAACTTGTTAAAAGTGATTCCTCTAATTTTCTAAAATGTTAGTTTGTCAAAAAAGACTCGAAAGTGATCCAGAAAGACGTAAAAATCCTCAAAAATGAATAAAGTTTGTCCAAAATAACTCCCAAAAAATGTCTTCAAAAAAACTCAAAAAATCCCAAATGACTTGAGAATTGTGCAAAATAAATAAAAATTTGCCAAACATGACTCAAAACTCGTTCAAATCAATTCCTCAAAGTTTGTCCACTATGACTCAAAAGTTGTCCAAAGAGAGTAAAACTCATCTGAAATGACTAAACCGACACGTTTCCAAACTGACAACATTTGACAGATGGATGAGGTGTGGATGTGACCGCTGGTACTTCGTCGTTACCTTCTAGCATGCTAACGTGCATAGCATCGTTAGCTCTCTTGGGGACGCTCAGCATCACGTCGAGGCCTTCCTTTATCTCGCCTTTCCCTTCCTCGCAGCAGGCCAGCAGCTCCTGGAGGGAACAGTTGGACGTCTTTAGAACAGGATAACTTTATCGAACGGTTAACATCGCTAGCAGAACGTTCCATCACCTTTAGCAGCAGCTGGTATTTGGTGATTCTCTGGACGGGTTTGATCAGAGCCGAGGAGATGGAGTTAGCCAAACCATGTCTCCTCTGGACCTCCTGGACACAAAACAAACTTTGAGACACAAAACCCTCTGGAAGCTTCAGCGACTAACAGCAACAACTAAACTATAGAAGTCTCAAAGGTTCCTCCAACCGTATGACTTCCTCTTTCCTGTATTTCTCCACATTTTAGTGCATTTCATGTGTTGAAAGTGTTGTTAGATTCTGCTAATTCTAATAAAAGCTAATGCTAATGCTAATGGGTCAAAAGGGCTTAAGAGTTGTGGAACTTTGTCCCAGATGGTACCTAATGTACTACAGGGATTGTAGTATTTACAGTATATTTAGCAGTGCCTGTTGTGGAACACGTAGTTGTACTGTGTATTCTGAACCATACTATATGGATGGCAGATATTTCAGAGTATATTTTGCAGTACCTGTAGTATTTACAGCATATGTAGCAGTACCTATTGTGGAACTCTTAAATGTCCTGGATGGTACCTAATGTACTACATGTGTTGTAATATTTACAGCATATTTAGCAGTACCTGTTGTGGAACTGGTACATGACCTGCATGTTTTGCATCGTACTACATTTATTGCAGTATTTGCACTATATTTTAGAGTATGTCTTACAGTAACTACTGTGGAACTCTTAGAAGTCCTGGACGGTACCTAATCTACCACAGGTACTGTAGTATTTAAAACATCTGTCGTCATATATTTACATGTTCAATAAATATTTGTAAGTAGTACATGGGTTGTAGTATCTCTATTAAAGTAGTTTCTAGTATATTCATCAGTGTCTGTTGTGTTTGTCCTTATGTAGTACATGTATTGTAGTATTTGAAGTATTTTCAAACAGACCTCGAAGAACCCGACGCCGTGCTGCTGGATCAGTAAACTGGAGTCCGGTTTGTTCCTGCAGTATGTCACGTACATGTGGAACTTATCGGCCTGACGGAAAACAAATACTTTTCCTTTCATTGCACTTCAGCCTGTAAAGTCTGCAGTATTTATACTGTGTAGTACTGTAGTGTAAATGTGATCTGAGCCGGTTACCCAGGTAACGAAGCAGTGGCCCACGTCCTCCGGAAGCTGCTCATAGTTTTCCAGCTCCTTCAGGAAAATACTGCAAAACACACAGTACTGCATTAACACACAACAAAATACACAGCGTTTGTACCACATGTGGAACCTCTGTTGTGTACATTGGTACATATAGGTGTCTTAGAAGTGTACTACTACTACACTGCAGTACAATTTACAGTACCTAGTTACCCAGATAATGTACTACTGTAGTACATATATTCTGAAGTCAATATACCTGTACTTGTTGTGGAACTCATAACATCCCGGATATTTCCTACTATAGTACATGTATAGTAGTATTTGCAGCATATTTAACAGTATATTCTGCAGTACCTATTGTGGAACTAAGAAATATCTTGGATATTCCTTCATGAAGTGCATGTATAGCAGGATTTGCAGTATCTTTTGGAGTATATTGTGCAGTACCTGTTGTGGAATTCATGGATGTCCTGAATGCTTTGTACTGTACAACATGTTTAGGAGTATTTGCAGTGTATTTGGGAGTATTTTCTACCTGTTGTGAAACTTGTAGATGTCCTGGAGGTACTGTACTACATGTTTAGTAGTACTTGTGGTATATTTGAGAGTATTTTCTACCTATTGTGGAACTCGTAGATGTCCTGGATGTTTCCGAACACGACGTCGTCCTTGTTGGCCAGACCAGGTGGGACGTCCTCCGAGCCGCTCGTCATCTCCCACAGATACGTCTGCATCAGGACACAGTATTACTGTTAGGAAGTACTGCGCAGTATGATGTAGTACTACATGGCGGTATGCCTGTCTGAACCTGTCTGAGCATACCTCGATACACTCCTGCAGATCTCTGACGTAAACCCGTTCCGTCTGGAGGAGCTCGGCCATGATGTACCTGCGGACCAACACCAGCGTAAGTACTCCAGTACTGCCACTCGTAGTACTAGTACCAACAGTACTCACTCTTTCTTGCGGGCGGAGCGCCTCTTCTCGTCGCTGACCTGGTGGCTGGGGTCGGACAGGTTGACCTCAGGGTCAGAGTCGGACAGACTGTTGGGGATGAGCTCCAGCTCCAGGTCCTTGTTGTCCTGAGGGGACACCAGAGACCGTCAGCAGGACTGTGTCCAACAAACCGGCGGTCCTCTAAAACCATCCTGCGTTACCTGAGAACAGCCTCCCAGCGCCGCCTCCAGCAGGTGGCGATACTGCCCCATCCGGACGGTGAAGTCGCGGTAACGTTTGTCCACCGTGGAGACGCAGCGGCGCAGCTCGGTGCGGTGGGCGTGGCCTTTAGCTAGCATGCTCTCAGCTAGCTGGATCAACAGGTGGACCTTCTCCTGGGTATGCTAAGGATAACCAGAAGACTTAGTAAGGTTGCTTCTTTATGGTTGTTTTGTGTCTCTCTGTGGTTGTTTTGTGTCTTTCTGTTTGTGGTTATTTTGTGTCTCTTTGTGGTCGTTTTGTGTGTCTTTGTGTCTGTTTGTGGTTGTTTTGTGTCTCTTTGTGGTTGTTTTGTGTGTCTTTCTGTCTGATTGTGGTTGTTTTGTGTCTCTTTGTGGTACTTTTCTGTCTGTTTGTGGTTGTTTTGTGTCTGTTTGTGGTTGTTTTGTGTCTCTTTTTGTCTCTTTGTGGTGATTTTGTATCTTTTGTGGTCGTTTTCAAGTCTTGAATCTGCTGAAGCGTGATAAACTCACCTTTGCAGAAACACAAAACTCTCTGTGTTGGTTCAGCATTTCTTGTGTTTCGGCGACGGTTGCCCCCGGCGACGTGTGTGTTGCCAAGTAGTGGTCACCTGACTGCTGCAGCCAATCCAGAGCCTGCATAGAACGGCCACATTAGACAGTTTTAATTTAGAATAATTGATCAGAATGATGATTATTAACAGATTTTTTCTGTTTTTTTTACTTTCTGAACAACGGTTCAAATCCCAAAATATTACATTTATTGTCATATGAGATTAAAGAAAACAGCAACTTTACATTTAGGAACCAAGAATCATCAAATAATTGACACCTTTGTTCTATGAACTGAGCAAATGTTTGTTTCTTCTTGGCTGGATATCACTTAGTTAATGACTATAGCCTGTGCAGACTAAAGGCGTAGGGTTCTAAGGGGAACCCTACCTGCTGGGCGTGGCTCTGGAACATCAGATACTGCTGGCACTGGTCCAGTCTGCGCTTCTTCAGTGTCCAGAAGTGCAGGACTCTGTTTTCCCTCTGCAGCAGCTCACTGAGGATCCCTGCATGGACGGATTAAAGGACAGGTTACACAAGGCGTTCCTCAGGGTTCCGTCCCGGTTCCTCAGTTCTTCTGTTCTCACCTTTGACCTGCTGCTCAGGGACCCGGGAGTGTCCGGTCACCTCCGTCACCCCCGAGACGGTGACGCTGTGGCCGGAGATGTTGGCCATGGTGACGCTGTTGCGGTGAATGTACTTGAGAAAAACTTCAGCATTGCGTCTCGCCAGGGTGCAGGCCTGTTGCCACGGAAACAAGATGGTTATCGTAGTACAACACATAAATAACCTGAACATTTTGCACAACCCACCTCATTTGCACATTTCATACTATTCTGTCTATTTTATCTTGATTGTTGTGTGTTCTTTTTGCACTGTTATTGGGAATGAGAGACGCAAGCATTTCACTGCCAGTAATTGCTTCATGTAATTTTTAGTATGTGACAATAAAAAGTCTTTTAGACCTTTTTTTAAAAAAAATAATACTGCAGTACTGAAAGCATTACACATTAATCAGACACGAACAGGACTTTTAAAATAAATCAGGACAATCTAAGTACAGCTGAAACTAAAGGTTTATTCATATGATATTTTCTCCAGGCAGTAGGTAGGAGTGGACATCTAGGTGTACCGAGCCCTGGTGGTGTAGACTAGCTCTGGTGAAACATCACCTTACTGGTGGGGAAGGAACCTGAGCTGGTGGAGGAGGTGGATGGGAAAACTCTGACTGTTGTCTGTTCTTCTGCACCAACAGCAGTTCAGAGTATTCGGCCTTCTTGGAGTCGTTGGGAGGTTCCTGGAAGAGGGACCACCTGGAGACTCCTTAGTTCTCCTGGAGGACTTCAACACTCACGTGGGCAACGATGGAGAAACCTGGAGGAGGTGATCTGAACCTGAGTGGTGTTTCGTTATTGGACTTCTATGATAGTCATAGACTGGACATAGCAAACACCATGATGGAGCAGAAGGTTCTCTCTGAAGAAGGAGGCTTTTCGGACCTCATGAAGCAGCTGACAGGTATTGCGTGGTCTAAAAGGTGGCGGCTGGAGCAGCTGTGGAAGCTAAACCTCGGGTGTGGAAGGAGTTCAGAGAGGATATGGAGAAGGACTTTAAGTTGGCCTCTAGGAAGTTCTGGCAAACCGCTGGACGCCTCAGGAAGGGCAGGCAGGGCTTTACCAGGCTGTGTACAGTTGGGGTGGCGAACTGTTGACCCGTACTGGGGACATTGCTGAACAATGGAAAGAGCACTTTGAGGAACTCCTGAACCGTGGAAAACATGTCCTCTGTGGAGGAGCAGAGATTGAAGACTCGGAGTGATCTTCGTCCACATCCGTGGCAGAGGTCACCGAGGTGGACGAGATCCACTCTGAGATGCTGAAGGCTCTGGACATTGTTGGACTGTCTTGGCTGATACATCTCTACAATGTGGACATCAGGTATGGCACCTGTGGAGTGTCAGACCGGGATGGTGGTTCCCATGTTCAATAAGGGGGATCAGAGAGTGAGTTCCAACTATCAGGGTATCACACTTCTCAGCCTCCCCAGGAAAGTTTCCTCTAGGATGCTGGAAGGGAGACTCTGACTGACTGTAGAACCTCAGATTCAGGAGGAACAATGTGGATTATGTCCTGGTTGTCAAACGGTGTATCAGATCTTTACTCTTGTGGAGCTGCTGAGGGGGTCATGGAAGTTGGACCTGCCAGTCTACTTGTGTTTTTTGGATCTGGAGAAGGTCTATGACCGTGTCCTCTGAGGACCTCTGTGGGGGTACTGAGGGAGTATGGGGTACCAGGCTCTTTGATATGAGACATTCCACACATTTTAAAACACCTGCCAAAGGATCTTAAACATGTTTTTGATTCCTTCATGACACTCTGTGGAAAGCCGTAAAAATCAGAGGCTGCATTTGTGCTAATTGATTATTTTCAGACTTGTAGGGGTCATAATTAGACACTCAAAGGTGTTTCTCCGTGAGTTAAACTCCTCCTCACTCGTCACCTTCAGGAAGGCCTCCTTCTGCTCCATGTGTTTGTTGATGAGCGGCAGCAGCTGCTCCGGCTGTCGGTCGCCTCCTCCACACCAGTCCTCCTCCCGCCGGTACTCCTGCTCGAGGCTCTCCAGGACGCCGCACACCTGGACACACCAGCAGATAGGAGGAAAACCAATCACACACAAACTGACCATCACGTCACACAAACGTAAATATGTAGGTACAGTAACATCTATTATGCTTGGCAGCCCCTGTTCACGTGGTATGGTCAGATTTATTGTGTCTAGCGCCCCCTGTTGACCTGGGACGGTCACATTATCATCTAGCGACCCTGTTGACAGGTACAGTTAGATTTATTATCTAGCGCCCCCTGTTGACCAGGTACAGTCAGATTATCATCTGGCTCCCTCTGTTGACAGGTACAGTTAGATTATTATCTAGCGCCCCCTGTTGACCAGGTACAGTCAGATTATCATCGAGCTCCCTCTGTTGACCAGGTACAGTCAGATTATTATCTAGCGCCCCCTGTTGACCAGATACAGTTAGATTTATTATTTCTAGCGCCCCCTGTTCACTAGGTACGGTCAGATTATCATCTAGCTCCCTCTGTTGACCAGGTACAGTTAGATTTATTATCTAGCGCCCCCTGTTGACCAGGTACAGTCACATTATCATCTCGCTCCCTCTGTTGACAGGTACAGTTAGATTATTATCTAGCGCCCCCTGTTGACCAGATACAGTTAGATTTATTATGTCTAGCGCCCCCTGTTCACTAGGTACAGTCACATATATTATCTAGTGCCCCCTGTTGACCATATATAGTCAGATTATTATCTAGCGCCCCCTGTTGACCAGGTACAGTCAGATTATTATCAAGCGCCCCATGTTGACCAGGTACAGTTAGATTTATTGTGTCTAGCACCCCCTGTTGACCAGGTACGGTCAGATTATTATCTAGCGCCCCCTGTTGACCAGGTATGGTCAGATTATTATCTAGCGCCCCCTGTTGACCAGGTACAGTCAGATTTATTGTGTCTGGCACCCCCTGTTGACCTGCTGTGATGTCCTGTAGAAGGCGGCGGAGGCGTTGACCAGTTTGAGTCGGTCTTCAATCCTCAGCATCAGAGTTTGCCAGTGCAGCGCCACCGTCTGTGCACAGGACCTCACTGCATCTGGATCATAGTGGCCGGACCTGAGAGGTGGGAGGTCACTGTTAGGACTTCGTTAAATATTAATCAATAATTAGAAGTATTGATCAGATGGAACTCACCTGACCAGCAGCTCAGCTCTCTGCTGCAGTGCTAGCGCCACCTGGTGGGTCCTCTGCAGGGAGTCGGCATGAAGAAGAGCCTGGAAGACGTTCACAGGTCAACATTTAATTCATATATTAAAGGAAAATACAAGATCATTCACTGTTCTTGTGTCGTTTTGTGTCTCCTTTTGGCCGTTTTTTGTGACTGTAACTTTTTTGTTTAATATTTTATGTTATTTCATGTCATTTGTCTTGCTGTTGTTGTTTTGTGTCTCGTTTTTTGTTTTTGTCTTTAAATGTCTGACTTTCCTCATTTGTCTCATGTTTTTGTTGTTTTGGTTCATTTTTGTCTCACTTTTTTGTCTAATTTTTGTAACGGGTTTTGTTTTATTTGTTGTTTTGTGCATCATTTTTGTTGTTTTTTTGTCTCGCTTGTGTTTGTCCATCTTTTACTTCTAAATTTTTGTCTCTTTTTGTTTTTTATTTGTCTCGTTTTTCTAATTTTGTGTCTCATTCTTGTAATATTTCTTCTCAGTTTTTTGTCTGACTTTTGTCGTTTGTCTAATGTTTTTTCTACTTTGTTTCTGCTTTTGTCGTTTTGTGTTTCCTTGTTGTCTCACTTGTTTTTTGTCATTTTTTCTTATTACCTCCTCCAAGAAGGTTAATGTGACACCCAGCATTTGTGTGTCTGTCTGTCTGTCTGTCTGTTTGTCTGTTAGCAAGATAACTCAAAAACGCCTGGGCAGATTTACATGAAATTTTGAGGGGATGTAGACTATGGTCAGAGGAAGAGCTGATTTAATTTTGGTGGCAATCTGGAAAGGATCCTGGATTCTGGATCACTTTGAATTTTTTAGTATGTTTTAGTATGTGGTCCAAAATATGACAAAAACATCATAGGTTAGTATGTCGTCCAACAAATTGGAACAAGATGTCCAGATAGCTCAACTGGTTCAGAAGGTGCTTCATAAACAGAACTGTGTCAGAGATGCAGGTTTGCTTCCAGCTCATGATCCTTTACTGCATGGGTTTCCTGTTTTCCTCTCTATCATTGACGGAGGTCTGTGCTCTCAAAGTGCTTTTCTAGTTTGTGTTAACTTTTTTCTGCTTTGTAACTTAACTAATGTTTTGTTTTGTTTCGTTTGTCTTGTTTTTGTAATATTTCGTCTCATTTTTATTGTTTTTTGTCATTTTTATTCTGACTTGTCGTTTCTCTCATGTTTTTGTCGTATTCTGTTTTCTTTTTGTCTCACTTCTATTGTATTACTTTCTTATTTTGGTCACTTTTTTTTGCTTTATTCGCGGTTTTGTGTCTTGTCTTCATCGTTTTGAAGATTTTGTCTCACTTGTGTCTTTTGTCTGCTTTTTGTGTCATTTCATGTCGTTTGTCTCATTCTTTTAATTTTTGTCTCTATTTTTTTCTGATTTTGTTTGTCACATTTTTTGCGTGTCATTTCTCTTTTTTGTCATTTTGTGTTTCCTTGTTGTCTCACTTTTTTTGTCTATTTTTAAAATAATTTTTGTCTCATTTGTGTTGATTTTTTTCACTTTTGTGTAATTTTTTGCTTTGTTTCCTGTCGTTTGTCTCCTTTTCGTAATATTTTGTCTCTTTTTTGTCATATTTTGTCTGATTTGTCGGTCTCATGTTTTTGTCGTTTAAAGTTTTGCCTTATTCGTTGTTTTGTGTTTCGTTTTTGTCTCGCTTGTGTTTTTGTCTATTTTTTGTCATTTTTGTTTCATTTGTGTCTATATTTCCCTCTTTCTGTCTTTCTTGTCTAGTTTTTGTTTTATTTCGTGTCGTCTGTCCTGCTTTTGTAATATTTTGTCTCATTTCTGTTGTTTTTTGTCTTTTTTTGTCGTTTACATTCATAACAATCTTCTCCACTCCCTCTCCTTTTTTCAGGATCTAGATGGTATTTTTGGTGACTTTTTAAATAGCACACGTGGATAAAGCGATAATTCATGAAGGATTTCAATTTCAGGTTTAGATTTGGATCATTTTCCAGATGCAGCACACAGATGAGTAGTTCAAGGACTGTTGGAAAGTAGAAAATCCAATGATTCCTTCTGTTTTTGTTGTTTCTGCTTGTCATAAACGGTGTCATTTTGGTGATTTAATGCTAACTCTTTTGTGAATCCTCTCTTCTACCCTCCAGACAGAACATTTAGTCGGTTCTAAGAGCATGTTTCTGTGTTTTCTTGTGTTTTTTGTGCGGCTGCAGTGACCTCGATGGCCTGCTGGAGGCGCTCATGCTCCCTCTGCAGCTGCTCGGCTTCGGACAGGCAGCTGGAGTTCAACATGCAGGACGACAGCATCACCTCGCCCTCGGAGATCCATCCCAGCACCTGCGGCGACACATCGAGCGGACGTCACTCTGGACCCACCTGGCCTCCTCAGGTGTGTGTGTGGGCGTGGCTTACCTGTTTGACCTGGCTCTGCAGGTGTCTCAGCTGCAGGTTCTGCTCCAGGTGAGTGTGCGTGTGGTCGGCGATCTGCTGCAGCTCCTTCTGTTTGTCCTGTAGGAGGCGCTGTAGCTCATCCACCTGGCCGGAGGTCCCGCCCTCAGCCTCCGACAGCTCGATACCTGCCGACACATCCAGAAGCTCTTTTCCTGCCCGCCTGTGTCTCCATGGCAAATTCAATACGCCGGTTTCCATGGGGACCAGCTGTGTGCTTCAGAGAGCAGTTTCCATAGCAACCCCATCCCCCCCTTTTCCCCCATTATCCTCTTTGCCCCCCCGACATGATCAGAGCTGAGCTGAACCGGTCAGACGGAGGCGACTGAAGCAGCCGATCTGTCGACGGCTTTCACAAATAATCAGCGTAATTATCCTGCAGCTGCTGTATGGCTGCTGGGCGTCATCATGAACCCCCTTAAGGCCCTGTTTCAAACCCCGAAATGACATTTAAAGCGAACACAACCTCCTCATTTATCTCTAAAAACATCCAGTGCAGCATAACCATTCAAGGATCAGCAGAGAGTCCCCTCAAAAACCACTGAAAACCTTTATATGAAGGATTGACGCCTGGAACCCTTTAGGAACCAGAGGATCTCTAGAACCTCCTTAACTACCAATGGAACTGTCTTTAACATTCCCGTTGTCCACATTTACAGCACCAAAAACTATTTGCTCCTTTGTATGAAAAAAATCCAAACATTCAGCAAAAAATTCCCCGAATTTATAATAATTTGCAAAATCTTCAGGAAGAAAATTCCTTAAAAGTTTGCCTTAAAAATTTTATTATTTTTTTAAATCCCCAAATTTGACAAGAAATAAAAACTCAAAAAATAAAAAATCTAAATTGTAAACATTTTCAAAAAATGAATAAAAATCTTCCCAAAAATCCTAAAACTATCTAAAGTAATTACATATATATCAGTGAACGTTCTAATGCTTTCTTTAAGAGCATTGTGTTTGAATGTTCTTAAAGAAACAACATTTCTTTATTCCACCAAAAAATGTTCAAAAAATTTCCCAAAAATGTTGAAAATGTGGAAGTTTTAGCAGTGAAAATTATAATTTTTTTCCCAACATTTTCAAAGTTTAAAACAGGTCAATTCGACCCGCAGGATGACATCAGGGTTAACTGCCACTTGAATCCCCTTATGGAACCCTAAAACCAACCAAAAGCTGCTGTGATCTCCAAAAAGATCCTTCCTTTTAAGGTCTCCACTTAAAACCACAGGAGCACCTCAAAGACCATAGAAAACCCCATAGGAGACCTCCAGAATTCCTTCAAAAACCAGTGAAGCCCTGCTGAGTCGGCAAAGGGAGCATTACTAACAAACACTGTTCGATCTTTTGCCAATTTATGTGTGTGACGCCGTCATGAGCCCCAACAAGGACCTGCTTGAAGCCCCAAAGTAACATTCAAACATCTGGAAGCCCTTCAAGGACCATCCTTTTAAAGAATATCGACCTCCTCTGTTGCATAAGCAAACCATATGGTGTTGCAGAACCCTCAAGAAGTACTGAAAATCTCTATGGAACCCACTCAAAAACATATATGGGAACAACTAGCACCCACTCCTTGACCCCTAGAACTTCTATAAACTCCTTAAAAGCTAGAAGAACTACTCCTAGAGCCCCCTGAGAGACCAGAGGATCTTTCAAAACTCCTCAAATCACATTAGACCTCCTTTAACTGCCACTTGATTCCCTTATGGAGCCCTAAAACTAACGATGGTTTGCTTAAATCTACAAAAACAGATCTTTCTTTTTAAGACTACTATTAAAACACCACCAGAACACTTCAAGGAACACTGAAGTGCTCCTCAAAAACCTCAGAACCCCCTAAGGTGCACCACTGGAACCTCATCGGAAGCACTAGACACTCTCTAAGGAAAACCTTGGTTCCTGGAAGCATTAAAAAGGTCCATCGGAACCTTTCAAGGTTCCTTTTTTGATGGAATCAGGTCACAGAAATCACTGACATACTACCACTGTTCCTGAGAATCTGCTGAGAGAACAAAGAAACCCTCAGTAATCTTTCAGCACTTACCAGAAAGCTACGAGAAAGTAACTTCTTGAAGACTCCTCTTACCTCCTCAAGCAGCACTGGAACCACTCAGCAGACCTTCAGAAACCCTTAAAGTGCCAGTTAAATCCATTAAACTATAGACCCCTAAAACCACTCAAGGACCACTGCAATCCAAAAAAGATTCCTGGAGAACGACTCCCAAGGTTCGTCTTTTGACCTCATGCCTTCTAAGACCGATGCAGCTCTACCACGGATCACTGGAACCAGATAAGTGGTCTCTGGAACCAGTCTAAAACCCAACAAAATCCATTTACTTCTGAAAAACGGTAAACCAGATTAACAGAGCTCATTTCCCATTCCTTGTGGTGTTCCCGAAGGTTCCATCCTAGGTCCTGTTGTTTTCTGTATTGGAGCAGTTACTGGATTCTGTCTTTCACAACATGGTGTGTGCTTCTATGCAGATGATGTTCTACTTTATATCTCTGGTTATCTGATGACCTCAGCCCTGATGTCAGACCAAAGTACTTCATCAGCACCAACAGCGTGACTCTTACCTGAGGCCTGGACCTCGGTGATGTACTGCTGGAGGTCGTGACCCTGCTGGATGACCTCATAAATCATGTTGTTCATGGCCAGCCTGCGCTCCATGTGCCTGCAGATCAACCAGCCCATCAATCAAAGAGTTGTTTTTGTGCTGAGCCTTCAAGATGTCGTCTCGTCGGCCCGTTTACCTGTGAATGCGCTGCTGTGCTAGTGTTAGCGCCTCGGGGCTAGCCTCCACTAGCCGCGACTGGCTCAGCGCCAGCTTGTCCTGGGCCAGCTTGTCCTGGTTGGTGTCGGCTAGCCGCGGTGACGCTAGCTTCTCGGTAGAAAAGTCCTGGGACTGTTTCTGGAGGTCTTGTTTCCAGGCATCCATTTCCCCAGTTACCTAGGAAACACAGACAGCGTCAGACTTTAGTCCAGCCTCGTGGACGCTAGAATAACAGCATCAGAGGAGTGAAGCTAAGCTGACCTCCAGCGTGCACTGCTGCAGGATGCGAAGCTGCAGGTAGACGTCCAGCCGGATCTTCCTCTGGTGGAAAAGTTCCTCCAGCTGAACGTGAGACTCCTCGAGCTGCTGCAGCACCGACTCCACATGGGCCACCGAGCTGCCCTGGGGCCTGAAACAAACGCACCCGCAAGTTATTTACAAACAAATAATAATAAACAAATGCACCCACACGTTATTTACAAACAAATAATAATAAACAAATGCACACGTTATTTGCAAACAAATAATAATAAACAAATGCACCCACACGTTATTTACAAACAAATAATAATAAACAAATGCACACGTTATTTACAAACAAGAAAAAATAAAACAAATGCACCCACACCATATTTACCAACAAATAATGATAAACACATCCACCCACATGTTATTTACAAACAAATAATAAACAAACACACCCACATATAATTTAAAACAAATAATAATAAACAAACACACACATGTTATTTACAAACAAATTACGAACAAAAAGAACTACAATTAATAATAAACAAACAGAATTACAAATATGAATAAACAAGGAAATACAGCTATAAATAATGATAAACAAACAAACAGAATGACAAATAATAATAAACAAACATAATTACAAACAATAACAAAGGCACCCCCATGTTGTTTAGAAACAAACAGGGCTATGAATAATAATAGAGATAAACACAATTACAAACAATAATAAATACACCAACACAATTACAAATAATGACAAACAAACAAACAAACAGAACTACAAATATTAATAAACAAACTGTGATTATACTGAGAGAACTTTGCTCATATCTACATGCTCAGGGCTGCAGAGCACCACAGCCATGTAGTCTAACCGCACGCCAACAATAGCATGTAAACAATGTAAACAACACCTACTTAGTGCATGTAAACAAGATATACACTTGCAGCTTGTAAAGGACATAAATTACACCTACTTGTAGGTCACAGACAATGTAAATAACTCTGGCTTATAACACGTAAACAGTGTAAACAATACCTACTTTAAGAATGTAAAGGATGTAAACAACTCTGAGTTTCAACATGTAAACAATGCAAACAAATCTGACTTCTGACGTGTAAATAATCTAAATATCTCTGGCTGTAGAACGTAAACAATGTAAACAACACCCATTTGCAGCATGTAAAAAATGCAAACAACAGCTAGTCCCAGAATGTAAACAATGTAAACAACTCTGACTTTTAATGTGTGAACAGTGTAAATAAACATGTTTACACCATGTAAGCAATACAATGTAATGTACACAACACCTTCTACTTGTCAAAGATGTGCCATATAACACCGCCCTCATAGATTATACAAACTAGATAACAAGCACACCCCCCACCCCTCCACCAGCCTCTGAGCTGCCCCGAACAGCGAAACAAACGTAGAAAAGAAAAAGGCTAAAAACAAATTCGCCCACAGGGGTTCCAAATATGAGCACCACACAGGGCAGCCCCGCGTAGCGAAACAAACGCCCACACTGCAAACAGAAAGTCAGTGCGCCCACACACGGCGGTGCGGTGCCACCGCAGCCCAAATCAAGCGCTCCCTCCCTGCAGTACCTGAGCTGGAGGATGAGGTCTTCTCCCTCCCGGATGACGCTCATGGCGGCCTCCTGTGGGTTAGAGGTTAGTGCAGTTAGCGGGTTAGGGGGTGTTAGCTGGTTATCACAGGGTCAGACGGAGGCCCAGAACCGGGTGGGTACCTGAGTGTTGGCCTGCTGCTGCTGCTGTTGGCTGATCAGAGCCTGGAGGGACTCCACAGTGTCGGGACACACCAGGACGTCTGAGGACAGCTGCTTCTGGAGGCCCTCCATCCACACCGACAGCTGGAGGACACGCGGTTTACAGGGACACAGGTTAGAGTACTGCAGTAGTAGGGTTAGAGTACTGCAGTAATAGTAGGGTTAGAGTACTGCAGTAGCAGGGTTAGAGTACTGCAGTAATAGTAAGGTTAGAGTACTGCAGTAGCAGGGTTAGAGTACTGCAGTAGTAGGGTTAGAGTACTGCAGTAATAGTAGGGTTAGAGTACTGCAGTAGCAGGGTTAGAGTACTGCAGTAATAGTAGGGTCAGAGTACTGCAGTAATAGTAGGGTCAGAGTACTGCAGTAATAGTAGGGTTAGAGTACTGCAGTAGTAGGGTTAGAGTACTGCAGTAATAGTAGGGTCAGAGTACTGCAGTAGCAGGGTTAGAGTACTGCAGTAGTAGGGTTAGAGTACTGCAGTAATAGTAGGGTTAGAGTACTGCAGTAGCAGGGTTAGAGTACTGCAGTAGTAGGGTTAGAGTACTGCAGTAATAGTAGGGTCAGAGTACTGCAGTAGCAGGGTTAGAGTACTGCAGTAGTAGGGTTAGAGTACTGCAGTAATAGTAGGGTCAGAGTACTGCAGTAGCAGGGTTAGAGTACTGCAGTAGTAGGGTTAGAGTACTGCAGTAATAGTAAGGTTAGAGTACTGCAGTAGCAGGGTTAGAGTACTGCAGTAGTAGGGTTAGAGTACTGCAGTAATAGTAGGGTTAGAGTACTGCAGTAGTAGGGTTAGAGTACTGCAGTAATAGTAGGGTCAGAGTACTGCAGTAGCAGGGTTAGAGTACTGCAGTAGTAGGGTTA
Source organism: Acanthochromis polyacanthus (assembly GCF_021347895.1). NCBI lineage: Eukaryota > Metazoa > Chordata > Actinopteri > Pomacentridae > Acanthochromis > Acanthochromis polyacanthus. The sequence continues at coordinate 7,172,017 of NC_067134.1, read as the reverse complement.
GAGTACTGCAGTAATAGTAGGGTCAGAGTACTGCAGTAGCAGGGTTAGAGTACTGCAGTAGTAGGGTTAGAGTACTGCAGTAATAGTAGGGTCAGAGTACTGCAGTAGCAGGGTTAGAGTACTGCAGTAGTAGGGTTGGAATACTGCAGTAATAGTAGGGTCAGAGTACTGCAGTAGCAGGGTTAGAGTACTGCAGTAGTAGGGTTAGAGTACTGCAGTAATAGTAAGGTTAGAGTACTGCAGTAGTAGGGTTAGAGTACTGCAGTAATAGTAAGGTTAGAGTACTGCAGTAGCAGGGTTAGAGTACTGCAGTAGTAGGGTTAGAGTACTGCAGTAATAGTAAGGTTAGAGTACTGCAGTGCCCTACGCTGTGTTTTTACCTCCTTTGTGTGAGTGTAGAATGACACAGCGAGATCTAACAGCAGCTTCCTCTGTTCAACCCGCTGGATGAAGGCCTGTAAACAATGTAAACAACACATGTAAGCAATGTAAACAACGGTGTCAACACTTCCTCATCAAACGTCAAAAATGGAAACAACTACTTCACCACGTAAACAGACCTGCCAACCTTACCGAAATATTTTGCGTACCACTTAATCTCACACACGCACGCGCAAACGCGCACTCACACGCACACACGCACACACACACAGCTCGCGCGTATTTTCAACGTGAATGTTAATGAGGCGGAGCGTACCAGCGTACTTTGATGTCAAATTGCGTACCTGCTACGCAAAATGCGTACAGGTTGGCAGGTCTGTGTAAACATTGTAAAGACCTACTTCCAGTATGTAAACAGTTTAAACAACACTTCCTGTCAGCACGTAAACAGTGTAAATACTTCGTATCAACTCGTAAAAAGTGTAAAAAACCCTTTCTGTCAACATTTAAACAACCCTTGCTGTCAACATGTAAACAGTGTAAACAACACTTCCTGTCAAGATGTAAACAAACTTTCCTGTCAACATGTAAATAATGTAAACAACCCTTCCTGTCAGCATATAAAGAGTGTAAACAACACTTCCTGTCAACATGTAAACAGTGTAAACAACCCTTCCTGTCAACATGTAAACAAGCAGACCTGCATGCGGAGCTCCAGGTCTCGGGCTGCCTGGTAGATCTCCTCCTCTTCACACTCTCCAGACTGAGCCAGCTGATCCGCTGCCTCCAGGAGCTTCTCTGCATTCGTGTACGTGTTCTGGAACACACGGACGTGGTTCAGGTTCAGGTTCTGGTTCTGGTTCTGAACTGGTTGGTTTGTCGACCTGAGCCTTACTTACCTGAGCGACCTGCTGGAAGTCGTCGTGGCGTTTCTGCAGCGCTCGCGCTCGGTGCAGAGACTTCCCAACACCGCTGTGTTTGTTCAGGAAGACCTCACCATGCTGCTCCACCCAGTCCAGGACCTGGGGACAGAGACCAGTCTGAACAACTGGACCTGGATCTAAACCTGGATCTGTATCTAAACCTGGATCTAGATCTGGATCTATACCTGGATCTGGATCTAAACCTGGATCTAGATCTGGATCTATACCTGGATCTGTATCTAAACCTGGATCTAAACCTGGATCTGGATCTAAATGTAAAAATAAACCTGGATCTGGATCTAAACCTGGATCTAGATCTGGATCTAAACCTGGATCTAAACCTGGATCTAAACCTGGATCTGTATCTAAACCTGGATCTAAACCTGGATCTAGATCTGGATCTATACCTGGATCTGGATCTAAACCTGGATCTAGATCTGGATCTAAACCTGGATCTAGATCTGGATCTATACCTGGATCTGTATCTAAACCTGGATCTAGATCTGGATCTATACCTGGATCTAGATCTGGATCTAAACCTGGATCTGTATCTAAACCTGGATCTAAACCTGGATCTAGATCTGGATCCATACCTGGATCTGGATCTAAACCTGGATCTAGATCTGGATCTATACCTGAATCTGTATCTAAACCTGGATCTAAACCTGGATCTAGATCTGGATCTATACCTGAATCTGGATCTAAACCTGGATCTGGATCTAAACTTGGATCTGGATCTAAACCTGGATCTAAACCTGGATCTGGATCTAAATGTAAAAATAAACCTGGATCTGGATCTAAATGTGAATGTAAACCTGGATCTGGATCTAGATCTGGATCCGGATCTAAACCTGGATCTGGAGCTAGATTTGGACCTAAACCTAGATTTGGATCTAAACCTGGATCTGGATCTAAATATGAATCTGGATCTGGATCTAAACCTGGATCTGGATCTGGGTCGTACCTGTCTGACGTCTTGCTGAAACACACACAGCTGCAGACGCTGGTGGAGGCGGAGCTTACGGTGTTGCCACGCCCCCTCCACCTCATGATGACCCTGCAGAAGAAGAAGGAAACCCATATCAGTCCTCATGTCTGTCCTCATGTCTGTCCTCTTGTCTGTCCTCTTGTCTGTCCTCACATCTGCTCCACAGACAGACAGGTAAACAGTCAGACAGGTAACAGGACGCCGTACCTGCAGCACCTGGTGCAGAACTCCCATGATGCCGTGCGTTGCCGCGGTGAAGTCCGGTTTGGCCGTCGAGTCATCCGACTCGGTCGCCGGGCAACGCTGGAGGACGTCCAATAAGGCTTTACCGCTCTCACTGACCTGCAGACAGACAGGTAAACAGACAGACAGGTAAACAGAAAGACAGACAGGTAGACAGTCAGACAGACAGGTAAACAGACAGACAGACAGACAGGTAGACAGTCAGACAGGTCTTCAGACAGGTAAACAGACAGACAGACAGACAGGTAGACAGTCAGACAGGTCTTCAGACAGGTAAACAGACAGACAGGTGTGCAGACAGACAGGTAAACAGACAGACAGACAGGTAGACAGTCAGACAGGTCTTCAGACAGGTAAACAGACAGACAGGTGTGCAGACAGACAGGTAAACAGACAGACAGACAGGTAAACAGACAGACAGGTGTGCAGACAGACAGGTAAACAGACAGACAGACAGGTAGACAGTCAGACAGGTCAATAGACAGACAAGTAACAGACAGACAGGTGTGCAGGCAGACAGGTAAACAGACAGACAGGTGTGCAGGCAGACAGGTACCTGCGTGTAGTTGGCAGAGATCTCCTCGTTGAGTTCTTGGTGTTTTTTAACTGCAGCTTCCAGTTCTGCTGTCGCCGATGGCAACGACCCTTCAGAGCACACCTGGACCCAGCCCTCGACCCGGAGCAGGAACTGGACAAACAGGTAGACAGGGTCAACATCACCTGACTAAACAACAGGTATACAGATGTTTCTCCAGGTGTTTCAGTGGAAAGGTGCACTGCTCACCTGTTCTGCCCCCTGGTGGAAGCCTGTTGCCATAGCGAGCGTGTTGCTGCGCTCCTCTAGTGCTGTTGTCAGGGACTTCCAGTCCTCCTGTAACTGCGACGACACCATGGCGATCCTCTCCGCTCCGTAGTGACCGGCCTCCGCCAGCCTCGCTGCCACGGTAACTACGCTGTCCACGTTCACACTGCCGTTCTGCAGGTAGAAACAGGAAGTCCACCTGAAACCTCACCAGGTAGTTTAACACCCTCAGACCTCACCAGGTAGTTTTACACCCTGAGACCTCACCAGGTAGTTTAACACCCTGAGACCTCACCTGGTAGTTTAACACCCTGAAACCTCACCAGGTACTTTAACATCCTGAGACCTCACCAGGTAGTTTAACACCCTCAGGACTCACCAGGTAGTTTAACACCCTCAGGACTCACCAGGTAGTTTAACGCCCTCAGTCCTCACCAGGTGGTTAATCATCCTGAGACCTCACCTGGTAGTTTAACACCCTCAGACCTCGCCAGGTAGTTTAACACCCTGAGACCTCACCAGGTAGTTTAACACCCTGAGACCTCACCTGGTAGTTTAACACCCTGAAACCTCACCAGGTACTTTAACATCCTGAGACCTCACCAGGTAGTTTAACACCCTCAGGACTCACCAGGTAGTTTAACACCCTCAGGACTCACCAGGTAGTTTAACGCCCTCAGTCCTCACCAGGTGGTTAATCATCCTGAGACCTCACCTGGTAGTTTAACACCCTCAGACCTCGCCAGGTAGTTTAACACCCTGAGACCTCACCAGGTAGTTTAACACCCTGAGACCTCACCAGGTACTTTAACATCCTGAGACCTCACCTGGTAGTTTTACACAATGAAACCTCACCAGGTAGTTAATCATCCTGAGACCTCACCCGGTAGTTTAATACCCTCAGACCTCACCAGGTAGTTTAACACCCTGAAACCTCACCAGGTAGTTTAACACCCTGAAACCTCACTAGGTACTTTAACATCCTGAGACCTCACCTGGTAGTTTAACACCCTGAGACCTTACCAGGTAGTTTAACACCCTGAAACCTCACCAGGTAGTTTAACACCCTGAAACCTCACCAGGTAGTTTAACACCCTGAAACCTCACTAGGTACTTTAACATCCTGAGACCTCACCCGGTAGTTTAACACCCTGAGACCTCACCTGGTAGTTTAACACCCTCAGACCTCACCTGGTAGTTTAACACCCTGAGACCTCACCAGGTAGTTTAACATCCTAAGACCTCACCTGGTAGTTTAACACCCTGAGCCCTCACCAGGTAGTTTAAGACCCTGAGATCTCACCTGGTAGTTTAACATCAAAATCTTTGGTTTTATGATCCATTAGCTGGTGGTGAGTCGTGACTTTTGGGTGATCATAAATACTTGTGGCTCATCCCCGAGGCAGATAGAACTTTATAAGTAAGTGCTTGTAATGCAGTACTGATCCCTCCCCAGGTAGTTTAGCCACCATGAACACACTGAGTCATACGATGGTTTAACAGCTCCTGAATAATATGATTTGTGGGTAAAGAAAAAACACCTCCTCACCAGGCAGTTTGAAATAAGGAACGGCCCTAAAAGTAGTTCTACTGTGCGGTTCCTTCAGTCAGACCCTGCCTAAAGACCTAAAGACCGTGGACGGACAGAGGCTTACCATACAGTTGGCGGTGAAGTGCTGGTGTTGTGTCTGGAGGTCGATGGCGTGCTGGTGGTTCTGACCGACCTCCGCCAGACTCTGCACGAACAGCTCCTTACTGTGGGCGATCCACTCGGACATCTGAGACAAGAAGAGACGGTCAGACAATGACTACCGGAGACCGGTGGACCTGGAGCAGCGAGCCTCACCTTGGTGGCGTCCTGTTCAAACAGGTGCAGCTGCAGCGCCTGGTCCAGGTGCAGCTTCCGGTCGCCCCAGCTCTGCAGCAGGTGGCTGCGAGCCGCCTGCAGCCGGTCCAGCAGAGACGAAACCTTTGGCGCCACGCTCTGGAAGTCCGCCCCGCCCGACAGCCAGCTGCCGTGGCTGCCTTCATTGGGGGCATCGCCATGGGAGGGGCCGAGGCGCATGCGTTGGAGCAAGCTCCGCCCCTCTCGGTCGAGAGCGTCGACCGGGGCGGTGGCGATGGTGTTACGGAGGCGACCGTGTTCCTCGAGCAGTCTGCACGGAAAATACGAACATTAGTGAGTCTGCTGAACGACACGTTTAATCGACAGAGACATTATTTAGGCTCCGACTGGGAACCTTTAACTGTCTCATTAGTCTCTGTCATTGTGCGTATTGCTGCTAAACTCCCACAATGCTCTCTGCTTTAACATGAACTGTAGTCTGAGAGACGCCTCCTCTGGTCTCTACAGGATTAAACAGGAAGAGTCTCCACCTGCTGGAACAACCAGGAACTACAGCTGATCTACATTTACTGTCCTTCATCTGCTGCCTGATCGGTTCATTTATGTCCTAATTATTGAGGTCAATTATTGCAATAATTTGATGGTAATAAATGGTAAATGGTTGTATTTATATAGCGCTTTTATCCAAAGCGCTCTACATGATACGTCACATTCACCCATTCACACACTGATGCGGAAGGTGCCATGCAAGGCGCTAACCGCAACCCACCAGGAGCAATTAGGGGTTCGGTGTCTTGCTCAGGGACACCTCGACATATGAGCTCGACAGGTCGAGGATCGAACCGGCAACCTTCCAGTTAGAAGACGGCCACTCTACCCACTGAGCCATGCCGCCCCATGGCTCAGTCCGATTGAATTAATTAATTTATGGAATACTCACTTGCGGGCCTCGTCGACGTCCTGTGGTTCTGGAATGCGGTTCAGCCCAGCCTCCAGCTGCTCCAGCTGAGCCAGCAGCTGCGTGGCAGCGCCTGAGAACTCCTCCAGACCCAGACGCAGCTCGGTCCACTCCACATGGTCGTACTCCAGCGAGCCGCCGAGGTCCGAGGTCAGCTGTGAGGGGTCGACAAGCCGAGAGAGGCCCTCCACCGACACCAGGCTGGTCTGAGGACAGAGACACTTCACTGAGGGGCTACAGGATACAGAGCTAGCGGCTAGCGGTAGGCAACACTCAGCTAGTGGTTAGCAGCACTCAGCTAGCGGTTAGCGGCACTCAGCTAGCGGTTAGCGGCACTCAGCTAGCGGTTAGCGGCACTCAGCTAGCAGTTAGCGGCTGATGGTTAGCAGCAGTTCGTACCTCGAAGCTGAGCTTGGCGCTGCCCAGGTTGGTCTTGTGTTTCTGCCAGAAGGTGTCGGGTTTGATGAGCAGTGCTGTGTGGATGTTGGAGGAGAAGGACTCCTGCAGCGTCCGCAGCACCGGCTTCACGCTGTCCCACTTACTGCCGCGCATGTCCACCACCACGGTGAAGCCACGAGCTCGAACGTCCTCGCTGCAGACGGATGGACAGCTTGTTCAGTCTGATAACTTATCTGTGTCAACTCAAAATGCATCAAGTCATTCCACAAGTTGTAAAGTTGACTAAATGTAAACAGGCTGTAAGACTTGATTTAACAAAGAGTAGTTTCCTAAAGTTACAACCAGTAACCACTAACCCCAAGCAGCTAATAGGCATCTCATTTTAACCCACTGTGGACTCATTTTAACTCACTGTGGACTCATTTTAACCTACTGTGGATTCATTTTAACCCACTGTAGATCATTTCAACCCACTGTGGACTCATTTAATTCACGGTGGATACATTTTAACCCACTGTGGATTCATATTAACCCACTGTGGACTCATTTAACTCACTGGGGATACATTTTAACCTACTGTGGATTCATTTTAACCCACTGTGGATTAATATTAACCCACTGTGGACTCATTTCAACTCACAGTGAACTCATTTTAACCCACTGTGGATCATTTTAACCCACTATGGATCATTTTAACTCACTGTCGATCATTTTAACCCACTGTGGATTAATTTTAACCCACTGTGGACTCATTTTTAACCCACTGTGGACTCATTTTAAAGCTGCTGTCCGGAGTTTCCGTTTGTTTTCAATTTATGTATCATTTTTTAACAAAGCTTAAATGTGTTAGTCTAGTTCGATGCTATAATATAATGTTAGTATAACGCGATATGAAAATTTATTCCTGAGCTCCGCCTTCCTCTCATAGACCCCCATGTTATTCCAAAAAGCGCCGGTCGCTGCCGACCAATCTAGTTCGAGCTTCAGCTTTGTCATGCTGTCAATCAACGGTTACGCGCACAGCAAGCAAGCCCATGCAGAGGTGGGCGAGCTACGCACTACGCAACCGCGCGCACATTTGTTTTGCTTGTGGAGGAGAGAGCATCAGGGATCAGCAACTTCCAGAAAAGTTACCAATCCCACGGCTTGTCAGGCCAAGAGACTGCAGGACGTTTTTTGGCTCGGGGTGCTCGCGTCGCTCCCCGACCACGGCCTCCATAGCCCGCCTGACGGCTTCGTTTAGATGCCGTGGTCGGGGTGCTCGCGTCGCTCCCCGACCACGGCCTCCATAGCCCGCCTGACGGCTTCGTTTAGATGCCGTGGTCGGGGTGCTCGCGTCGCTCCCCGACCACGGCCTCCATAGTCCGCCTGACGGCTTCGTTTAGATACCCGACCTCTGGAGGAAGATGTTGGGGCGTCTGGGACATACTCTTCGTCAGAGGAGTCATGCAATTCTGAACTCTAGATAGAAATAAATAAACAATGTAACACATATACACGCGTAAATGCACTAAGTTTGATAAACAACGTCATCCAGAGGGATACACGAGTGTAATCACATATTGAAACTTTACTCGTTCGTCCTAGCAGATTCATGTTATTTTGGTATTAGGACAAGTTAGACTCAATACAGAATTCTAACGTAATTCCTTTATTATTTACTAAATGTACTAAATGTAGAAGAGGGGGAAACAGCAAAACAGGCGAGATGCTGCAGCACTCCGGGCACTCCTCTCATGTACTGAGCGCATGCACAAATAAAGGGGCGAAATCAGAGGGAGGGACCAACAGTGTTTTGGGAGACGCTGCGATTCAAACTCCGGACAGCAGCTTTAACCCACTGTGGACTCATTTTAACCCACTGTGGATTCATTTTAACCAACAAGGAGTCCATAGTGAGATAAAATGAGCCAATAGCAAAGACATGCGTAGAAACTACTTGGAGTTCAGAGGGTTCTTTCAGCTGAAAAGCCAAATATTTGCTGGTTTCAAACAAAAAATAAATCTGATGATGTCACTTTGACATTTTGTTGACAGAAAATGAATCAGAAACATGTCTGATGAACTTCCGGGGTTGGTTCTTCATGTAGTCGTACCTGGGTATGGTGGACAGGTAGGTGACCAGTCGGCTGAGGTCCTCCTGTTTTATTCGATCATGATTGGTCCTGGCAGGGAAGGTCAGGATTGGTCCGCCTCGTTTGTCCCGTCCGCCTAGAGAACACATGGAACAGTTAACTGGGCCACGTCAGGACCAAACGTGGCTAAAAAGGCTAAACATCATCACAGTGTTTGACTTTCTTTACCCGACACAAAGGCCACTTTCTCTCTGAGCACCGTCAGGACGTCAACTGCCCGGACACTCTCGGCTTTACCAGAACCTGCAACAGACGGAGGAGATGTTCAGCTGCAGGGTGGAGTCCAGTCTGGGTGGAAGAAGTTTTAACCCTGACATTAACTGCAAATGGAACAAAACATCAACGAATGGTAGTTACTGGATCTACGTCCAGTTCTAGGTAGGACATAGAGCTATGGAGGTTTGTAATGTTAGACTGAACCAATCAACTTTATGTCAAACCACAGAGTAACTGGTGGCGAAAAACAGTCTGGAGATGGGGACTTAGGCTTCTTTTTAGGTACTTATTTATCAGGTACATATCATGCAGTCCTGAGGTCCCTCCCCAGGAAGCTGAACCACCAATAAGACCTCCATTCATTGGACTGCTTTAACATGAACTGTAGTGACGCCTCCTCTGGTCTCTACAGGATTAAACAGGAAGAGTCACCACCTGGTGGAACAACCAGGAACTACAGCTGATCTGCATTTACTGACATCATGGTGAGAAAACAGGTTTACTGCAGTATATCCTACCATCTAGTACTACATTTACCCTCTAATACTACATTTAGCCTCTAACACTACATTTAGCCTCTAACACTACATTTACCCTCTAATGCTACATTTACCCTGTAATGCTACATTTACCCTGTAACACTACATTTACCCTCTAATGCTACATTTAGCCTCTAACACTACATTTAGCCTCTAACACTACATTTACCCTCTAATGCTACATTTACCCTGTAATACTACATTTACCCTCTAATGCTACATTTACCCTCTAATACTACATTTACCCTCTAATACTACATTTACCCTCTAATGCTACATTTATCCTCTAATGCTACATTTACCCTGTAATGCTACATTTACCCTCTAATGCTACATTTACCCTCTAATGCTACATTTAGCTTCTAGTCAGTCCCTCCAGGAATTCGCAATGTTGCGATCGCACGAATTAAAGCAAAATCAACCGATCTCCGCAAATTTTGCACGGCCTTGCAATTTTGTCCTATCATTGCAACTTTCGTACAATTTTGGCCCGCCTCCTGTGAGTTCCACCAATCATAGCAGCTCCCAGCGCAAACGTAATGCACGTATGTCACCGAATTCACTTCCTGTTTATGGTTTGATGATGCAGACATGTGCGATACTAATGTCTCTCATTTACCACCAAAAATTACTGCTGAAGACCGTAATAAACAATTAATTCACTGATGTTCTTCACCAAAGCGGAGCTAAACTGCAATATTGTGGTGGAATACAAAAAAAAGGAAAAAAAATCATTGATCGATAAACACTTTTTTTTAACATATTAGAGCTGCTCAAATGATCAGACAACAGACCACATAAATCACCATGATGGAAACTGTTGCATCCAGATCCGTTAGAGCACTGAAAGAATGAAGGTAAATTAGATTAATTATTCCACCAAAGAACACGGCAGAGTGATGTGACGATCAGCGTGTGTGAATCCTTCCTCTGTTACCAACATCACTCAGAAACAGACTCAGAGATTTAAATGAAGTTTTCAGGGTCGGTCAGAAATGACACAAGGACCAAACGATTAGACTTCAGCAGTGATACGGCTTAAAGTTTGGATCCACGGATTTGTTAAGGAGTCATAGTGGGACGGTGTCTGATAGCGGCATGGTAACCATGGCAACAAGTGAATGCTACCTCAGCGGCCTGCTGACGATCACATGATTGTGATCCTACAACAAATCTACCACTGTGGACGTATCGGAAATGACACAAGGAACAACTGATTAAATTGTGGGGGTGTCTCTGAGTCCCATCAATTCCAGTTGCCTGCTACATATTTAGGTCCCGTGATATATGAACACATGCAGAACACACACCTGTGTTCAGCGCGTGGTCAGGTAATCAACAGTCTTGGTGGAGGACTGCGCTCTCTTCTTGTTAATTGACGTGACAAGCCGTGACCCTGTGTGCGTGTACACGTGTGTGCCAGGAAGTGAAATGAACTTTTTAAACCACTGACAGATACTGTATGTACAAATGTGATTAATTCAATAGTAAATTAGCATTTTGTGCTGCAAATCTACCAACCACTTCATGTTAAACCAGTATCTGGCTGCTGCTAATTTCCCACTGTGGTGTGCCAGCTTTGGTGGAAATGGGTTAGAACGTTAAATAATTAATTTCGGAATAGATATTGTCAATTACAGCGTTGAAACATGTTCTACAAGCTGGAGAAAATGCAGCTTTTTAGCAATTCTCACTGTTTCCCACACAAGTTTAATTATCATCACAACAAATAAGCTTAAAACATCACAACTTTTATCGCAATTTTTTAGAAAAGCTGCCACGAAATACTGGAGGGACTGTCTAGTACTACATTTACCCTCGAATACTACATTTATCCTCTAATGCTCCATTTACCCTCTAATACTACATTTACCCTTTAATACTACATTTACCCTCTAATACTACATTTACCCTCTAATGTTACATTTACTCTCTGATGCTACATTTACCCTCTAATGTTACATTTACCCTCTAATACTACATTTACCCTCTAATGTTACATTTACCCTCTAATACTACATTTACTCTCTAATGCTACATTTACCCTCTAATGCTACATTTACTCTCTAATGTTACATTTACTCTCTGATGCTACATTTACCCTCTGATACTACATTTACTCTCTAATGCTACATTTACCCTCTAATGCTACATTTACTCTCTAATGCTACATTTACCCTCTAATACTACATTTACCCTCTAATGCTACATTTACCCTCTAATGCTACATTTACCCTCTAATGCTACATTTACCCTCTAATGCTACATTTACTCTCTAATGCTACATTTACCCTCTAATACTACATTTACCCTCTAATGCTACATTTACCCTCTAATGTTACATTTACCCTCTAATACTACATTTACTCTCTAATGCTACATTTACCCTCTAATGCTACATTTACTCTCTAATGCTACATTTACCCTCTAATGCTACATTTACCCTCTAATACTACATTTACTCTCTAATGTTACATTTACCCTCTAATACTATATTTAACCTCTAGTACTACAAACTACACCAGAATGATCCAATCAGGCTTGAGGAGTTGATCTGACAGATCTTTCAGTTAAACCCTGACTCTGTTGGAACCAGGTTTAGGGCTGAAGACGTCACGTCAGCGAGGTCCTCACAAAGCTCGGAGCAGAACAAAGTGTGTGTGGGATCATTGTGCTCAGCGGGAGGAAGCTAATCCGACGCACACATTTACTGAGGGCATTAAACACGTCACATTAGCAGCTCGACAGGGAGAAAACCTGGAAACAGGCAGTAAAAGTGAAACCTGAACCGCCTCCTGCTGGCGTCGCCCTCCACCGACCCGGACTGATTAATGACGGATTACCAGGAGACACTTTTCCAACTGAGAAATAACAAATCCAACCAGGAAGCCTCCATAGATGATAAACTAATAACTGTTTGACTATTTGACCAATCAGGAGTGCAAAACCAGCAAAACATCACATCAGGTAATGAAAGGTCATCACTTCTGAGAGGCTGGAACCCGTAAATATCAGAACCGCTAATCGTCTGTAACTGTAATGAAATTAATTAGAGGCCTTTTAGTCGATTACTGGCTGTTGGTTCAACAAAACCTGGATGAGTCCCCCTGGGCTTTGGAAGCTGTGATTGGTGGTTTTTAGGGTTTATTAGGTTTTAGGGTAGTTGGAACCTTTGGTCAACCAGAAGAACCACCCCAAAGAATAGAATAGAATAGAATATCCTCTATTGTCACTATACAATCAATGTATTTAACGAGATTGTGGGGATATAAATACTACCATGTGGGGCTCAATGCTAGCAAATAGCTAGCATCACTTCTGTTTCTTTACCAAGCAACACATCACAACAACTGCCCACATAAACCAATCAGCATAAAGAACTGTAGAGTAATCAGTATTGTTCATTGTTCTTTTGTTATTTTGGGTTTTTTTTGTTGTTTTTTTGTATTTTCTCTGATTATTGTTGTCCGTCTCGTGTTTTTGTCATTTTGTGTCTCATTTTTGTCTCGCTTGTGTTTTTTGTTTACTTTTTTGTAATGACGTTTTGCTTTATTTGTTTTTTGTGTACTGTCTTTGTTATCTCCTGTTATTGTTTTGCTTGTGTTGTTTGTATCTTTGTTCTATTGTTTTGTCATTTTGTTTCTCACTTTATCGTTTTTTGTCTCAGTATCATTTGTGTAATTTTTTGTCATGTCTTTTTTGTCTATTTTTTGTCCCTATTTTGTTTTGTTTTCCATCATTTGTCCATTTTTTTTGTCATTTTGTTTCTTACTTTTGCTGTTTTGTGTCTCGTTTCTGGTTTTGGAGTTGTGTTTATTTGTAGGTTATCATGCTGTGGTTTTACTGGTTTTACGGGTTTTACTGGTCCGGTCCACTGGAGATCAGACTGAGCTGAATGTGGAACCTGGACTAAGATGAGTTGGACTCTCCTGATCTAAGACACAAAAACACTGAATGAAAATGTGACGACGTATTCATTCGCTCTGCTCGTCAACTAGTTCCACATTTAGATCCCTCACCAGGCAGTTTCAGTATTTACTGACAATAAAAAGCACTTCTGAGAGGCTGAAACCAGTAAATATCAGAATCACTAATCACCTCTAACTGAAAAATAATAATTAGTGATCGCCAAGCTAACGGATTACCTGCTGTTGGTTCAACAAAAACTAGCAACATGGATCAATAAGTTCTTGGGCGGTTTGAACCTTTGGTCAACTAGAAGGGATTAAAAACTACCTCAGAAAAACTACCATGTGAGGCTCAATGCTAGCAAAACATAGCTAGCATCATTTTAGCTTCAACTCCTGAATTAACCAAACAACAACCGTCATACTGACCCTGGTGGTGAAACTGCCTGGGGAGGGACCTCAGCGCTGTACTACAAGTACTTTATGAGAAAGTACTTACAGTACATTCAATACTAAGATCCTCCCCAAGCAGTTTCAGTACTTATACTACAGGGTACTTATAAAACATCTGTTGTTTTTAGTTGCTGTTTTTTGTAAAAACTTTCATTTTTAATCACTTAAAGGTCTACAGTAAGCTGCTATACAGCTCCTTCACAATAAAAGTCTCTAAGCTCCTTCACAGTAAAGGTCTGTCGGCTCTTTCACAGTAAAAGTCTGTCAGCTCCAGTTAAATGTTAAAGCTAAGTTAAAGCTCAATCCGTCTTCTTGAGGATCAGACATCATCAGTCGATCCTAATCTTCTGATTAGATTAGAGCTTTTGTTTGGGTCTCTTCTCTCATTAATCCTGGATATTTTATTGGGTTTTTTAGATCTCTACATGTGATTTTAAACTCTGCAGACGTCTTCAGGTTCCGTCTCGTTGCAGATTTTCTTCATGCTATCAGCAGAACATCTGTCAGGTTGTCAGGTCACATGATTGTAAAACCTCCCGGTGTTTTCCACGTCGCAGCACATTTAACTGGAACAACAAAATAGATGTCAGCTGTCGCTTTTACCCTCTATTTCTTGTCATTTTACCCTCTGTTTGCTGTTTTTACCCTCTATTTCCTGTCATTTTTACCCACTGTTTCCTGACATTTTTACCCTCTGTTTCCTGTCATTTTTACCCTCTATTTCCTGTCATTTTTACCCACTGTTTCCTGACATTTTTACCCTCTATTTCTTGTCATTTTACCCTCTGTTTCCTGTTTTTACCCTCTGTTTCCTGTCATTTTTACCCTCTGTTTCCTGACATTTTTACCCTCTATTCCCTGTCATTTTTACCCTCTGTTTCCTGACATTTTTACCCACTATTTCCTGTCATTTTTACCCTCTATTTCCTGTCATTTTTATCCTCTGTTTCCTGTCATTTTACCCTCTGTTTCCTGGTCATTTTTATCCTCTATTTCCTGTCATTTTTACCCTCTATTTCCTGTCATTTTACCCTCTGTTTCCTGTCATTTTACCCTCTATTTCCTGTCATTTTTACCCTCTGTTTCCTGTCATTTTTACCCTCTATTTCCTGTCATTTTTACCCTCTATTTCCTGTCATTTTTACCCTCTGTTTCCTGTCATTTTTACCCTCTATTTCCTGTCATTTTTACCCTCTGTTTCCTGTCATTTTTACCCTCTATTTCCTGTAATTTTTATCCTCTATTTCCTGTCATTTTACCCACTGTTTCCTGTCATTTTTACCCTCTATTTCCTGTCATTTTTACCCTCTGTTTCCTGTCATTTTACCCTCTGTTTCCTGTCATTTTTATCCTCTATTTCCTGTCATTTTTACCCTCTATTTCCTGTCATTTTACCCTCTGTTTCCTGTCATTTTTACCCTCTATTTCCTGTCATTTTTACCCTCTATTTCCTGTCATTTTTACCCTCTGTTTCCTGTCATTTTTACCCTCTATTTCCTGTCATTTTTACCCTCTATTTCCTGTCATTTTTACCCTCTGTTTCCTGTCATTTTTACCCTCTATTTCCTGTAATTTTTATCCTCTATTTCCTGTCATTTTTACCCACTGTTTCCTGTCATTTTTACCCTCTATTTCCTGTAATTTTTATCCTCTGTTTCCTGTCATTTTTACCCTCTGTTTCCTGTCATTTTTACCCTCTATTTCCTGTAATTTTTATCCTCTATTTCCTGTCATTTTTACCCACTGTTTCCTGTCATTTTTACCCACTGTTTCCTGTCATTGTTGGTTGTACATTTCTGTCGTCTTCCTCCACTGTTTTCTGTTTCTATTTTCTGTCTTTTAAGTCATTTTCAGTCCTGTTTTTTGTCGTTTCCTTCCATTGTTTTAAGTTGATATTTTTGTCTATACTGTCTCACTTTCTGTTGTCATTTTCAGTCACAGTTTTGTTTTCAGCTGCTATTTTCTGCTGCTTTTTTTTTTGTCATTTTCTGATAGCCTTCTTCACTTTTTGTCATTTTCAGGCAGTACTTTCTGTTTAGTGTTGAGGTTTACTTTAGTTGTCAATCATGTTTCCTGTCATCTTTCTCCACTGTTTTCTGTTTGCATTTTCTGTCTTTTCAGTCATTTTCAGACCTTGTTTATATAACTACTTTCGTTATTTTATGTTGTTTTTTGATGCTGTTTTCTGTTTACGCCATTTTAAGTCACTGTTTACCAAAGTTTCATCGTTTCCAGTCGCTTGTTAGGACATTTTCAATAGATTCAGTTGTGGTTTTTTGTTGTGTCCAATCAGTATTTTCTATCCTTTTTATCCACTCTTTAAAGTTCATATTTGTTGTCTGTTGTTTTCAGTCACAGTTTTGTTTTCTGTTGTTGTTTCTATCCCTTTTCTGATGCCATTTTTCATTATTCGTCATTTTCAGTCACAGTTTTCTGTTGTTTTCGGGTAAAAATCTCTTTCACTGTTGCTGTTTCCTGTCATTTTCAGTCACTGTTTTGTACTGCTTTCTGAGGCAGTATTTTTCAGTATTCTGTTGTTTTTTCCCCACTGTTTTATGCTGATATTCTGTTTTCAGCTGCAGACGCTGCTTTCTTTTGCTTTTCTTCTGTCATTCTGTGTTGTTTTCTGATTCTATTTTCTCTGTTGTCATTTTAAACCACTGTTTTCTGTTATTTTCAGATCCTGCTTGTGGATGTTTTCAGCGACTGTAAGTGATCTTCTGGATCTAATTTCTCTTTTACTAAACACAGAGAAACCAACCAGAACTCGGAATTTTGTCATTTTTGAGACAAAATGTTAATTTCTGTTTTTTCGGTGATTGTTTTGGGGTATTCGAGGATTTTTTCTGACATCTTCTGCCCTAAACAGACACCAGCTGTGATGCTGTTTGACCTCAATCAAACTTTTAGCTCCCAAGATGGAGGAACGGAGCGTCTCAGTGGATCCTGAGGTGTTTCTGGTGGACACCGACGTAGAGGGGACACCAGGGCTAATGGGGACACACTAACCCTGAGGGCCCACCGACCCTCAGGGACCCCTCCACCCCCACGGACCCCCATCCCCAGGGGCACCCCGACCCTCCAGCGCCACCCTCCACCCCACCGCTGGATAATGACTGCTACATCACATTACATCACATACATGCTCAAGCAGAGTGGGGCCTTTTTGTTTCCCACAATCCTTCTCGGTCGGTCGGACCCTCCACCCCCAACACACACACACACACACACACACACACACACACACACACACACACACACACACACACACACACACACACTCTCTCTCTCTCTCTCTCTCTCTGAGTCAATGGGCGGATGTGGAGGCATCATGGCGACAGCAGCTTCCACACACACACGCACGCGCAGCACGCACGGACACACGCGCCCTACCTGCCGTCGCCAGGCCGTCCGGGCCCGGTTCTCCTCCTCCATCCACCGGATTCATCCTCCCTCCTCCTCCTCGCGCGCTCTCCTCCGTTATGTACCGTCGCTCGATCCGGTGCGCCTCCTCCTCCTCCTCCTCCGCCGCCGCCGCCGCCGCCGCCGCCTCCTCCCGGGCCTCTAGCCGTCCATCCCTGCGGCGGTGCTCCGGTGGTTGCGGGCTCCCGGGGCGGTGTTCGGACGGTACCGATCAGTGCAGCATCCTCCGGGGCTCCGCTCGTCGGTCCTCCTCCTCCTCCTCCTCTTCCTCCTCCGCTGATGAAGCTGCTGCTCTTACGTTACCGTGATCCCGCGCGGCATCGCATCACATCACGTCACCGTTACCGCCGCCGTTACCGTTCCCGCTCCCCGGTACCCCCCTCTCTCTCTCAGTCTCTCTCCTCCTGCCGGGCCTGCAGCGGACGGTCGGTTTGGTGTCTCAGTGCGCATGCGCAGCAGGCAGTGCGAGAGGGGCGCTGTGCACGAGGGCTGCAGCAGCTGCTGCAACACACACACACACACACACACACACACACACACACAGCCTCTGTCCGATACTACAGCGTTACTACGGTAACGTAGGTACCGTTACTGTGAAGCTGCTGCCGTGAACGTGACGGAGTCTGATCAGCTGATTACATTTATTTCAATATGCTAAATATATATAAGTAAAGAAAAGAGCTATCATTGTGGAAAAAACAAAAGTGTTATCTCCAAAATTATTCATACTTTTCTCAATAATCAACAGAATAGCCTTTATTGGCTCTGATCAGACATTTCCTATAGTTGCGGACCAGCTTCGTGCATTGTGTCTCCACTGGTATTTTTGTCCATTCATCTTCTGTGATGAGCTCCACCTCCTTCAGGATGGACGGTCTACCATCACTCTGATCTCTACCTCCCTCCACAGACTCTCAGCTGGATTCCAGTCAGAACTCTGGCTGGGTCGCTCCACAACGTTCATGTTTTTGACTACTAACTGTTTCTTCACTGCTTTATCTGTGTTTTGGGTCGTTGTCGTGCTGAAATGTCCAGTGGTGTTGTAAGGTTTCAGATGTTGGAACCTCACAAACCTGATGGAAATGCCAAGTGGTGTTGAGTTATGGAGTGTGACGGTAAAAGAGCCACAGCAGACCAGAGTTCTTTTTCTTCAGAGCTCTGATATTTTTAAGTTTATTTTAATTAATCCTATCAAAATTCACAGTAAAAGATCATGAAGAGGCAACAAACGATACATGGAAAACATGTGGCAGCATTCCTTTCAGCAGAGCACACGCCTGACCCCTCTTCTCGACACACACCTGCCACCTAATCATTCTAGATCATACCATTCCCACCATCTCCTCACACCAAACCCATCTCCCCCACCAGATTTACCTGGCTAATACACTCAGTAAGACTACCCACAACATGCACAGAACTATACAGGAAAATGAAATCAATAATAAACCAAAGAATTAACTAAACAAAAATCTGAAGAAAAAAAAAACACTAACAACTCCCCCCCTCTCTATCTGGACTGCCTGGTATGACCTAATCACTGATCAAATCCAGGTGCGCCACCCCTGGGTGCATCTCCAAGTGTGCACTTCATGAACACGCTCCCTGGAAACAGAACTCAGAGGGAGAAGTTAGAAGGATTTCAAAATAAAACATAACAAAACCCAAAGTAACTTCCTGTATCAGTCTTTCAGTTCATGCAGCTTTACCGTAGTGAGGGGATGCTTCATCAGCTCCCTCACAGGTGTCCAAAGTTTCTCTGCAGACCGTTGGATGTTGTTGTTTTCTTCTTTTTCATGGTGCTGTTTACTGTGGTCAGGTTCCCTGGTCCGCTGGCTGACAAACACCCCCACAGCATGATGTTCTACCACCATGGTGGACAGTGAGGATGGTGTTCTTAGGGTTGAGGTTTCTCCTTTCTTTTGCCAGATGAAGACTACATCATTGTGGCCAAACTGTTACATTTTTGTTTAATGGAGATGCTTCCACCAGCAGGACCCACATTCCCCAGGATGGCCTTGATGGAGATCCTTGGATCCTTTTTCACTTCTGTCACTGTCCTCCTGGTCAGCACAGGTGTCACTTCTGGCTTCCCACCACGTCCTCTGAGATGTTCCAGTGTGGAACGCCTTGTACTTTTAATAATACTTTGCACTGTAACCACTGGAACTTTAAAACATCTGGATATGGTCTTGTAGTCCTTTCCTGACTTGTGAGCAGCCACAATGTTCAGCCTCAGGTCCTCACTGAGCTCCTTTACCTTAGCCATGACTGTCCACAGACCAGCTGCAGACAGCTGCTGTTTTTCTTCTGTTGACTTTATTAAAACAGCTGTTCCCAATGAATCAGGGTAATTAGGATGCTTTAGAACAGTTTGGACTGTTTGGAATGGTATGGAACCTTGGCTTTCCCAAAGACTGTGACAGAATAATTTAATAATAATATGAATAATTTTAAATGTAAATAGAAGCTGAGAAATTATTTTGTCCATAATGATGGCTCTTGTACATTGTCTTATTATCTTTTAGGAGAAGCCTGTGCCAGTTCGCTGGTTGAATAAAAGTAACTTTAAGTCAAAAGTTTTCATCTGGATTTAGACCTGATCTTAAAGTCAACTTTCAGGTCAAACATTTAATAGGTAGAAGGAGGAGGAGGAAGAGGAGGAGGTCAAATCAGAAACAAACAGACTTTTCATGTGATTACTGAGGATGAAGAGCTGCAGTTACAGTCAGCGACCACAAGAGGACAGCAGACCTTCATCAGTGGAGAACAGAGATGTTCTGTCTGAGGAGGAGGAGGAGGAGGAGGAGGAGGAGGAGGAGGTCATGGGACTCTGTTTGCTCGTCCTGAACCATGTGAGACACATGAGACTGGAGGAAGAACCCAGAATGAGCAAAGAAGAAGAAGAAGAAAGGAGATGGAGGGCGTGTGTCGGTGGCTGAGCTGCTGCCGTGGCGATGAGGAGGAAGAGGAGGAGGAAGAGGAGGAGGTGAAGGTGGAGGAGGTGTTGTTCAGGAAGAGCTGCAGCTCCTCGTCCCTCCCTGCTGCTCAGGTAAGGTCCAGATGTGGAGGCGCCGCCCTGCTGGACACCAGCCAGCCACCAGCTGTCGAAGTTAAGGTGGAATTATTTACAGGTTGAAAGTTTTTACCAACATTTTTTAACAAGGTTTCCTCATTATATTTTTATTTTCATTTTTTACAGTGTTTTCTATGTTTTAGAGGATGTCCGTTTTTTAGCAATTCCTGCTTGTATTTTTTACAGTGTTACCCTGATTTAATTTTTTACGGTGCATCTGATTGTTTTTTGTGTTTCCTGATCTTTTTTTGCAGTGTGTCCCCAAATGTTTGGTTTTATAGTGTAGTATATCCTGTTTCTTTTTTAAACATTTCCTACTTTTATATTTTGCAGCGTGTCCTCTAATTGCTTTACAGTATTCGGTGATTGTATTTTTTGACAGTGTCCCCACATTTTAGCTTTTATAGTGTATCCAAGAATTTTTTTCCAACTTTGTTTGAATAATGTGTCCTGGTTATATATTTATTTCTAGGGTTTCCTAATTTAAATTTTTACAATGTGCTGCCAGAGTTATTTTTTAAAGTGTATCCAAGAATTCCATTATTTACAGCATCCTTTTTTTTTACAGTGAGTCCTGATTAGATTGTTTTAGTGTTTCCTGTTTTATACTTTACAGTGCCCCCTGATTTTCTACAGTGTTTTCTGGTTGAATTTGTTTACGGTGTGTCCTTACATTTTAGTTTTTACAATGTATCTAATGTTTGTTTTTTACAGTGTGTATGTGGAATTTTGTACAAGGTTTTAGGTTTAATTTTTTTTACAGTGCAATCCTAGATTTTATATTTTAAGGCGGACCCAAGATTATTTTTTTACAGTGTACTCTTTTATTAAGTTAGGTGCCTTGGTTACATTTTTGTGTTTCCTAATTTTATTTTTTTACAGTTTGTATCCTGATTTTTTACAGTGATTCCTGATTTAAGTTTTTTACAGTGTCCCCCTAGAATTCATTTTTTTAAGTGTTTCTAAGAATTACATTTTTACAGTGTCCTCTTTTTATACAGTGTCCTCTTTTTTTATAGTGTATCCTGGTTATTTTTATATATTTCCTGATTTTACTTTTTATAGTGTATCAGCTGACTTGATTTTTAAATCTGTCTTGATTTTTACAGTGCATCCTGATTTCATGCACAGATCATCAGATGATTTTTTTAAGGCAGTGCTTAAAGTTTAAGGAGCTTAAGGTGGTATTTGCGGTTTGAAGGTTGAACTTGTTAAGACTTGGTACCAGAGTTTTAAGGTGGTGTGAATATTTCAGCATTTTAAGGTGATATTAAAGTCTCCAGATCGTACTAAAGTTTTAAGGTGGTATGAATTTATAAACAGTTAAAGGGGGTGTGGAAGTCTTTGGATACTACTGAAGTTTTAAGGTGGTATGAATGTTTAAACAGTTTAAGGGGGTATGGAAGTCTTTAGATAGTACGAAAGTTTTAAGGTGGTTTGAATGTTTTGAGGGTTTTATTATGAATGTTTAAACAGTAACAGAAATAGATGGCTCCAGAGTTTTAAGGTGGTATTCCTGTCTCTGTGTCCCAACTGGACCAGTCCCCGTCATCCCCGTCCGGGTCCAGGTCTCACTGGTTCCACACCCTGCAGGTCCAGCGGCTCCGAGTCCAGCGAGGACGCAGCAACAGCGACCCTCTGAGGGCGGCCAGTTGCCAGGACGTCTTCACCTGGGTCAGCTGACAGGTCACATGATCCGTGAGGTCATCGTCATGTGGCCTGTCAGCTGACCTGACCTGTGTTCTGTTCAGAAACCGGGTCTGCAGTTCGGCGCTGCTCAGTCCTACCTGAGCCTGGAGAAGCTGGGAGAAGGAGCGTTCGCCTCTGTTTACAAAGGAATCAGCAGGTCAGACTAATGCTGCACCTTTAATTAGTAGTAATATCTTAATGTTACACCTTTAATTAGTAGTAATATGTTAAAGTTGCACCTTTAATTAGTAATAAGATGTTAATGTTACACCTTTAATTAGTAGTAATATGTTAATGTTGCACCTTTAATTAGGAATAATATGTTAATGTTACACCTTTAATTAGTAACATTTTAATATCTTTAAGTATATTAAGTATGTGACTGTGATTATTGATCACCAACACTGATATCCTAATAAATAACAGTATATTTATTAATACTTGATTTAAACACAGACGTTAAAATTCATTTATGTGTGGTGACTTTTATTGTGAACTTGTGTGACTTCCTGTGTGGAGGATCAATGGTCAGCTGGTGGCTCTGAAGGTGATCAGGATGAAGACAGAGGAGGGAGTTCCTTTTACTGCCATCAGAGAAGGTGACCAATCAGAGCGCTGCGGGATCATTTACCTGCAGTGACATCACAGTCTGCTCCAACACCTGTGTGTGTGTGTGTGTGTGTGTGTGTGTGTGTGTGTGTGTGTGTGTGTGTGTGTGTGTGTGTGTGTGTGTGTGTGTGTGTGTGTGTGTGTGTGTGTGTGTGTGTGTGCGTGCAGCGTCTCTCCTCAAACGTCTGAAACACGCCAACATCGTCCTGCTGCATGACATTGTTCACACCAGAGAGACGCTGACCTTCGTCTTTGAATATGTGGTGAGAAAAACAAACAACAACAACAACAAAACAATAACAACAAATAATAACAACAAACCACAACAAACAACAATAACAAATAACAACAAAAATAGCAACAACAAATAACAGCAAACAACAACAAACAACAACAAAACAATGGCAACAAACAACAACAAACAAACAACAACAAACCACAAAAACAATAACAAACAACAACAAACAATACCAACAACAACAAACCACAACAAACAACAATGACAAATAGCAACAACAAACAAAAGCAAACAACAACAAATAATAGCAACAACAAAACAATAACAACAAACCACAACAACATCAAACTAGAAAACCTCTGTTGACCATCATTACCAAGAGAGACTCTTATTTTGAAGTTTAACAGACATGGAGCCACTAACCTGTTAGAACATGTCAGTACCCTGTAGAACACATTAAAAACCCTTTAGAACCCCATTACGACCCCACTAGAAACCCTATACAACCCTTTGGAACCCATTAGATGTTGTTAGAGCCCATTAGAAACCCTTTAGAACCCATTAGAACCCTATTAGAACCCATTAGAAGCCCTTTAGAACCCTTTAGAACCCATTAGAAACCCTATTAGAACCCATTAGAAACCCTTTAGAACCCATTAGAAGCCCTTTAGAACATGTTTAGAACTCTCTTATCCAGACATGGTCCATTGTTTCTAACATCTCTCCTCTGTAGATATGCTGGTTGCTGAGTTTCTGTGTGACCTGTGTGTTGTTGTTGTTGTTGTTGTTGTGTTGTTGTGTTACAGCAGACTGACCTGTCCCAGTACCTGCAGCAGCATCCTGGAGGTCTACACTCCCACAACGTCCGGGTAGGTGGTCTGAGACGTTCTTCTCCAGGACGTTCTCCTCTGGTTCCTGCCTCTCTGACTGTGTTCTGCTGCAGATCTTCATGTTCCAGCTGCTCCGGGGTCTCTGCTACATCCACAGCCGGAGGATCCTCCACCGAGACCTGAAGCCCCACAACCTGCTGATCAGCTACCTCGGAGAACTCAAGCTGGCCGACTTCGGTGAGCGCCACCGTTACCATAGCAACAAAAACAGCAATAATAATAATAAAAACCAGGTTCAGCCCTCCTCCAAGTCTGCTCATTCCCCCAAATTATCAGAAATGCAGTATTAGTTTATTAGCTGTTGATGATCAGAAATCACAGCACCATTTATTATACATGAACCCACAAACACAACGACCTGAGTCCAGACGTGGGGCCTGTTTCACGAAGCAGGTTCATTGAAAACTCTGAGTTTGTTAACCCTGAAATGAGGAAAACTCAAGAGTTTTCCGTTTCAAGAAGCGAGGTAACTTAACCCTGAGACAGAGGGGATGTACACATGATCTCTACATCATTCACCTGCAATCCTGTGGAACTCCTCCTTGATGCTCTGACAGGTTTGTGTCCAGGAAAACCACAATGATGGTAAAAGTCATTTCAGGTCCAGGAAAACTTTTCTGACTGTCCTCCATACAGTTGTCTTACTCTGCATCTCCGACATCATATAAAAACTTCCATTTGCAAAGAACCGCAGCGCAACACACAATATCTGCTGGATGTGAGAGCATGACTGGTTGGTAATGTAAATGTAAGGACGGATTAGGTTGTTTATGTAGATTATGGACTTAAACGATTACGAAACGGTTCCGCTCAAACCGATAATTGTCCGGAAATGTATGCTCGGTCTGATAACAATCTACCGACGAATATTTAATGATCTGTGCAGTAATGCTGCTCCTTTATCCACTGGATCGTTAATAAAAGCTGTTCTACGCCAAAACTCGCTCGCTTACTGACTGAATGAATGAGGAAATGAAACAGCGTGTGGCTGAAAGAGGGCGGAGACGGAGAGAAACTGGAGGTTTTCTCAGATAAGCCTGCTGGTGACCAGGTTAGAGTCATTTCAGGGTTAACAAACTCAGAGTTTTCACTCAACCTGCTTCGTGAAACAGGCCCCAGGAAGAAGTTCCTCCTTGTAGAGTGATCCAGCCTGCAGGAGGAACAGGAAGTGGGAGGAGTTTCTAGTGAGAGCAAAGTGGATGAGACCGGCGTTCAATAAAAAGTCCAAAACTGATGCGTGAACTTTTTACAAATGAAAGTTTTCATTGTAAATATCTTTAAACTGCAGGAAGGCAACAAATAAAATCACCTCCGGATGAATAAATTCTGCATTTACACTGATTTACTCCATATGAAGCTGATTAAATGTGTTATAATTAACCCGACAATCACAGAAAGATAAAAATAACACATGCTGCTGATGAGAAAATGAAAACATGAAGTATTTTTTGATATAAAAACACCACTTAGTTTATGTTGGTAGTTTTCTGTTTCTGTAAATAAATCTTCTGAACCTCTGACCTGGATCTGTCCCTCTGGTCCTGGTCCTGGTTCTGGTCCTGGTCTTGGTCTTGGTTCTGGTCCCGGTCCAGGTCTGGCCCGGTCCAAGTCCATCCCCAGCCAGACGTTCTCTTCAGAGGTGGTGACTCTGTGGTACCGACCCCCCGACGTCCTGCTGGGCTCCACCGACTACTCCACGGCTCTGGACATGTGGTCAGTGTGAAGGTTCTCTGAGGGTTCTCTGAGGGTTCTCTGAGGGTTCTGGGGGAACGTCTGTGAGGATCAATAAAGTCTCTGTGTTTGAATCAGGGGCGCTGGCTGCATCTTCGTAGAGATGCTGCAGGGGGCGCCGGCGTTCCCGGGAACGTCGGACGAGTTGGAGCAGCTGCAGAAGATCTGGACAGTGAGTTAGAGAACGTTCTGGATGTTTGTTTAGAGGTGGAATGTGTTTGTTTACTGTGTGTTTGTTGATGTTTACAGTTGTTTATGTTTATGTGTGTAGTTGTTTAGTTGGTGTTTACAGTAGTTTGTTGGTGCTACTGTCATTTATGTTGGTGTTTTCAATTCAATTCAATTCAATTTTATTTATATAGCGTCAATTACAGTCAAATCGTCTCAAGACGCTTTACAGAACCCATATGCCTGACCCCCAGAGCAGCCCAAAGGAGACAGTGGCAAGGAAAAACACCCTTTTAACAGGGAAGAAACCTCGAGCAGAACCCGGCTCTATATAGGGGGGACCCATCTGCCTGCTGGCCGGGCGGGTTGAGAAGGACAGAAGAGGGCAAGGGGGAGGGATGGGAGAAGAGGGAGGGGTGAGAAAGCAAGGAAAACACAACACACATTTGAATACATGCATGACAGGATATGTGACACAGACAAAGTATAAGCTAACATTGAAAACTGACTCATAGTTTACTCTTATGATGTACGGCTCTGACATTAAACATACTCCTTATATAGCTAGCAGTAAAATTCAAACAGTATGTAAGTTAGCATAACAGTATATTGAAGGCGATGCAGAGTTGACTCGTGGAAAAAGGGAATTGGAAGCAGAGGGCTGGTGGAAGGTCAGTAGCAGCATCCCACAGTGGACATGATGGAGACTGGATCAGCTGGTGGAACATCGACCGCAGATCTGAAGCATCCAGCTCTGGGACCAGGGACACTCGGAGAAATAGCACAGGGGGAAACAGAGTGAATGTACTGCAATAACGGTATACATATTAAATGTAAAGGTAGATAGAGAAGGGCTCAGTGCGTCAAGAAAAGTCCCCCAGCAGCCTAGGCCTATAGCAGCATGACTAGGGGCAGAACGAAGGGACGTCCAAGAGGGGGTCAGCTGTACAATGAAGACACAAGCCGAACCTCTGTGGGTCACCCAGTCAGCCCCAACTATAAGATTTGTCAAAAAGGAACGCTTTAAGCCTGGTCTTAAAAATAGAGAGGGTATCTGCCTCCCGAACCCAAACTGGGAGCAGGTTCCACAGGAGAGGCGCCTGATAACTGAAGGCTCTGCCTCCCATTCTACTTTTAGAAATTCTAGGAACAACAAGTAAGCCTGCAGTTTGAGAGCGAAGAGTTCTACTAGGATAATAAGGTACTATCAGATCTTTAAGATATGATGGAGATTGGTTATTAAGAGCTTTATATGTCAGAAGAAGGATTTTAAATTCTATTCTGGATTTAACAGGAAGCCAGTGAAGAGAGGCAAGTACAGGGGAAATATGATCTCTTTTGCTAACTCCTGTCAGTACTCTCGCAGCAGCGTTTTGGATCAACTGTAGATGTTTGAGAGAGCTATTTGGACAACCCGATAATAAGGAATTGCAATAGTCAAGCCTGGAAGTAACAAAAGCATGAACTAATTTTTCTGCATCACTCTGAGACAGAATGTTCCTGATTTTTACAATATTACGCAGGTGAAAAAAGGAAGTCCTACAGACTTGCTTTATGTGTGAGTTAAAGGACATGTCCTGGTCAAAAATAACTCCAAGATTCCTCACAGTAGTACTGGAGGCCAATGTGATGCCATCCAGAGTAACTATTTGCTTTGAAAGCGAGTTTCTAAGATGTTTGGGGCCAAATACAATGACTTCAGTTTTGTCTGAATTTAGCAGTAGGAAGTTAAAAGTCATCCAGGTTTTAATGTCCTTAAGACAATCTTGCAGTCTAGCTAACTGATCAGTTTCATCTGGCTTCATAGATAAATACAATTGTGTGTCATCTGCATAACAATGGAAGTTAATACAATGCTTCCTAATAATATTGCCTAAAGGAAGCATGTATAATGTGAAAAGTATCGGTCCTAAGACAGAACCCTGAGGAACTCCGTGATTAACTTTAGTCTGCTCAGAAGAGTTATTGTTGACATGCACAAACTGGAACCTATCTGATAAGTAGGATTTAAACCAATCCAGTGCTGTCCCTTTAATGCCAATTGAATATTCTAGACGCTGTAATAAAATGTTGTGGTCGATTGTGTCAAACGCTGCACTAAGATCTAACAAAACAAGTATAGAGACTAGTCCATTATCTGATGCTATGAGAAGGTCATTAGTAACTTTCACTAGAGCTGTTTCTGTGCTATGATGCACTCTGAAGCCTGACTGAAACATTTCAAACAAATTATTCCTTTGTAGGTGTTCACACAATTGATTTGCAACTGTTCTTTCCAGAATTTTAGAGAGAAATGGTAGGTTGGATATCGGTCTATAGTTAGCTAACACATCTGGATCTAAAGTGGGCTTTTTAAGCAAAGGTTTGATGACAGCAACCTTAAAAGCCTGTGGTACATAGCCTGTTACTAGAGAGAGATTAATCAGATCTAACATTGAAGAATTAATTAAAGGTAAAATCTCCTTGAAGAGTCTAGTTGGGATAGGATCTAAAAGACATGTTGATGGTTTGGATGTAGAAACTGTTGAAATTAGTTCAGAGAGACATATAGGAGTGAAGAATTCTAAAGATTCATCAGGTCTAACAGCCAATTCAAAAGCATCTGTGACATTTGTAGGAAGGGCCAGATTAATTTTATCTCTAATCAGAACTATTTTATGCGTAAAGAAGCTCATGAAGTCGTTACTGGTTAAAACTAAAGGAATACAAGGTTCAACAGAGCTCTGACTCTTTGTCAGCCTGGCTACAGTGCTAAAGAGAAACCTAGGGTTGTTCTTGTTCTCATCTATTAAAGATGAATAATAAGTTGTCCTGGCATTATGAAGAGCTTTTTTATAGATTACTAGACTATTTTTCCAAGCCACATACACTTCCTCTGAATTAGTGGAATACCACTTTCTTTCCAGCTTTCGGGATGCCTGCTTTAAAGTCCGCAGCTGGAATTATACCAAGGAGCAAGTCTTCTCTGAGATAGAACTTTCTTTTTACAGGTGCAACACTATCAAGAGTTGTACGCAGTGAGGCTGAAGCATTATTAACATAATAATCCACTTCTGTGGGGGTAAAATAATAATATTTGCCTTCTGATTTATCAGTAAATGTTGCTGAAGTAAACAGTGAGGGTATTATTTCCTTAAATTTAGATACTGAATTGTCAGACAAACACCTACTGTAATGATATTTGTTCTCAGCTGCTAAACAATCCTTTACTTTAAATTGAAATGTTATCATAAAATGGTCAGAAAGAAGAGGGTTCTGGGGAAATACTGTTAACTCTTCAATTTCTAAGCCATAAGTCAGGACAAGGTCAAGAGTGTGATTAAAACTATGAGTTGGTTTATTTACATGTTGAGAAAACCCAATTGAGTCTAATAATGAATTAAAAGCTGTTGTAAGGCTGTCACTGTCTACGTCAACATGAATGTTAAAGTCACCCACAATAATAACTTTGTCTGAACTGAGCACTAATTCAGATAAAAAGTCTGAGAATTGAGATAAAAACTCAGAATAAGGAGCAGGAGGACGATATATAACAACAAATAAAACTGGTTTCTGAGCTTTCAAATTTGGATGAGAGAGACTAAGAGTGAGATTTTCAAATGAGCTGTAATCAGGTTTAGGCCTCTGGTTCAATTTTAAACTGGAATGGTAGATTGCTGCTACTCCTCCTCCTCGGCCTGTGATTCCAGGAATATGACAGTTAATATGACTAGGGGGAGTTGATTCGTTTAGGCTAACAAATTCTTCCTGCTGCAACCAGGTTTCAGTCAAACAGAACAAATCAATCTGGTGATCAGTTATCAACTCATTTACTAGCAGAGATTTAGACAAGAGAGATCTAATATTTAACAGACCACATTTAATTTTCCTGTCTCTTTGCTCTGTTGAAATAGTGGTATTAATTTTTATTAAATTTTTGTGGTTACTATTTCTTTTGTATATTTTTGATTTGATTAATTTATTGAATTTTGGTGGTCGGGGGACAGACACAGTCTCAATAAAATTAACTGAATTAACTGAATTACTGGAGGGTGACAGCTGTGAGGAAACTGCAGAGAGGTGTGTAAGACTACAGCTCTGCATCCTGGTCTTAACTCTGGGTTGTCATGCTTTAGGAGTACTAATAAAATCAGCCATATTCCTAGAAATGAGAGCTGCACCAGCCAAAGTGGGATGGATGCCGTCTCTCCTAATCAGACCAGGTTTTCCCCAAAAAGAGCTCCAATTATCAATAAAGCCCACGTCGTTTGATGGACACCACATAGACAACCAGCGGCGAAACGACGACATGCGGCTAAACATGTCATCGCTGGTCAGATCAGGCAAGGGTCCAGAGAAAACTACGGAGTCCGACATGGTTTTGGCGAAAGTACACACCGATGCCACGCTAATTTTGGTGACCTCCGATTGGCGTAACCGGGTGTCGTTTACTGTCAATTTGCTCATGTTTACAGGTTGTTTTTGTTTGTTTTTTTACAATTGTTTACTCTCTTTCTTAGTGTTTAGAGTTGTTTTGTTGGCATTACTACCATTTTGTTGTTGTTTACGGTTGTTTACTGTGTCATTCTCAGTGTTTAGAATTGTTTTGTTGGTGTTATTTTTGTTTTGTTGATGTTTACAGTTGTCTTGTTGGTTTCATTTGTGTTTCCACTCATTTTGTTGATGTTGATAGTAGTTCGGTGGTGTTTTTGGTGTTTTGTTGATGTTTACTGAAGTTTACATAATATATGCTCAGACAGTAGGATGTGTACAGCTGTTACGTGGGTCTTTCAGTTAGTTTGTTGATGTTTACAGTTGTTGGGTTGGTGTTTACACTCATTTAGTTGATATTGACAACAACAATAATCATAATAACGATAATATCTCGGGCAGGTTCTGGGCGTTCCCTCTGAGGACAGCTGGCCTGGAGTCAGCCAGCTGCCCAACTACAGACCAGGTGAGTTCACCTGTCCAGCATGACACCTGTCTTCTTTTGTTTTGTTGATGTTTAACTAGTTCATGTAGTAGTTTTTTGATGTTTACTGCAGTTTGTTGATGTCCTTGTGGTTCACCAGATCTAAATTAATTTCCATGCAGTAGCACAAAGTTTCCTCTAGAAGGCGACGTTTCTATGTTCATGAGGATTTTCAGATCTGTGGACTTTCATATGTTCAGATCTCCAAAGAGGATCTGATCGGAGCTTCCTTCAGTGTGAACATCAGCGATAAACTGAACCGAAGCTAAAACTAGAACTTCAAGTGTAACCTGCAGCTAACTCACTGAATCCACAGCGGTTCTGATGCTAGCATGCTAACCATTAGCCTCTCTACAGAATGGTTCCTGCCCTCCGAGCCAAAACAGTTCAGGACCGTGTGGAAAAGGTAAGCTAACATTAACATGTTAGCATGAAGCTAGCTGTGGCTCAGCACAATGCATGATAACGTGTTAGCATGAAGCTAACTGCTAATTTCTGAAAATGCTCCTATTAAAGTGCTAGCATGGAGCTAACTGTGGCACAGCAGAATTTATGATGGCATGTTAGCATGGAGCTAACTGCTAATTTCTGCAAACATCCCTGCTAAAGTGTTAGCATGGAGCTAATTGTGTCTCAGCAGAATCCATGATAGTGTGCTAGCATGGAGCTAACTGTAGATCTCCAACATTCTTCAGATTTCTACTTTGGAACCTGAATTTTCAACGTAGTCTTCAAACAGAATTAGTATGTGTTTGTCACCTGAGAAATACTTCAGTATTTTAGGGGTGATACAGTTTGTGTTTGTGTACTTCCTGCCGGTTCTGGTCTATCGGTCCGGTCCAGGTTGAACCAGCTGCCCTACAAGACCGAGAATCTGGTCCAGAGCCTCCTGAAGGTTCTTCCTGCCGACCGGATCTCGGCTCAAGACTCCTTGCAGCACTCGTACTTCAGCACCCTGCCTCCTTCCATCATGCACCTCAGAGACAGTAAGAACACACGCTAGCACACTTAGCATCTGCGTGCTAACATGCTAGCATGCTAAAGCTTCATAAAAAGCCGCTAAAAGCAGAATTCTGTTTTCAGCAACGTCCATCTTCAAGGTTCCTGGTGTTCATCTGGAGACGGAGGTCCGAGACATTTTCAACCCTGGACGCCGGATCAAACCGTCGCTGCTTCCTGCCACCAAATGTTGGTGAGCAAACGGACCAATCAGAGGGCAGAGAACAAACTGTCATGCGTTACTCATCAGAAGGTTTTCAAAGAGACTGGAGGAAGAAGATTTGATCAAACAGGATCTGAAATGTGTTTTGTTCTGTAAACGCCGGAGAAATTAAGCATTAAATTCAAATGTCTGTCAGCCATTTTATGAAACCTCTGATCTGGTGACAAGATGGTTGTGTTTAGCCTAGCTTAGTAGTTGGGGCAACAGTGAATGTAGCTCAAATGTTAGCTTTGCTATAGCAGGTAATACGGAGCTTTAGCAATAACAGTAGCATGCCAGCTGGTGAATCTGCAGAATGTAAGATGGATTGTTTTAGTAAGCATAGCACAAGGCAGTTAACACTAACTGTTTACTTGCTAACGTAAGATTAACATGATCCTATAAGGTGTTAGCTTAGTAGAAAGGACAAATGCTGAGATAATTCTACTACAAAGACATCGAGAGACATTCTACACAACAGCAATGCTAACTTGCTAGCATGACAATTTTTTTAACTGCATTTTTCTTATGGTAGCTTTGTGCATACTAGCACTTAGCTTTAACTTAAAAATGGTATTGCCCCTTCAGCTTCTAGCTCTACTGCCTCAGCATACCCTAGCATCAGCTAGCTAGTGAAATGCTAATTTAAATGTGTTATGACTTAACAATGTTCAGTCATAAGGTCAGAAGATGATTGTGTTTAGCCTAGCTTAGCACAAATCCCAGAAGTTGGGGGAACAGTGAGTGTAGCTCAAATGTTAGTTTTTCTATAGCAGGTAATAAGAAGCATTAGCAATAACAGTAGCTTGCTAAATGGTGAATCAGCAAAATGTAAGATGGGTTATGTTAGCAGGCATAGCACATTGCAGCTAACAATTACTGTCAACCTGCTAACACTTACTGTCAACCTACTAATGAAAGATTACTGCTATCCCATAAGGTGTTAGCTTAGTAGCACAGACAAATGATAACATGCTAGCATGACTAATATCTTTTAACTGCAATTTCTCATGATAGCTTTTGTGCATGCTAGCAGTTAGCTTTTAGCTCCAGTGCATCAGCATATCCTAGCATCAGCTAGCTGGTGAAATGCTAATTTAAATGTTTTATGACTTAATGTTAGGTCATAAGGTCAGACAATGATTGTGTTTAGCCTAGCTTAGCACAAATGTAAGAAGTGCCAAAAAAAATAAAAGTTTTCATTGCAAATTAAAATTTTTTAGCAACAAAACTGAGCAAGATGCTGTCAGTAATTAGCTCTTCTACTATGGGGAATAAGTAACGCTAGCTGAGAAGCTCGCTCACAAGCTAGTTAATCAGTTAAGTGTGAGGTGGAAAGTGTTAGCAAGCATAGTAAATGGTCTGTATTTATATAGCGCTTTACTATACCTGTAAGGTACCCAAAGCGCTTTACATGATACGTCACATTCACTCATTCACACACTGATGGCGGAAGCTGCCATGCAAGGCACTAACCACGACCCCATCACAAGCAATTAGGGGTTAGATGTCTTGCTCAGGGACCCTCTGATCTGTACTAAGCTAGCGACATGAGCACGACGGGCCGAGGATCAAACCGGCAACCCTTCGGTTGCAAGACGGCCACTCTACCCACTGAGCCATGCCGCCCCATAGCACATAGCAGCTAACACTTATGGTTAACTTGATAACTAAGATTACTGTCATCCCATAAGTTGTTAGCTTATTAACACTGACAAATGCTGACATGCTACTACCAAAAGAAATCCAGCGACATACTACCACTAGAGAAATGCTAATGATCCTAGTTGGTAGCTCAGTGCAATCTAACAGTTTGCATTAACTAAAGATTAGTGTTGCCCCTGAAGTGCATCGCTCCTACTACCTCTGTATCAGCTAGCTAGATAAATGCTAAGCTAAATGTTTCATTAATTATAAGTATTAGTATGTTGTGTCGCATCAGCCGTTCAGGATGAATGTTAGCATTGCAGCAGATTTTTTATGTTTTGAAGAAAATTTTCTGGTTTAAATAAAGATTGCTACATCAGATTAGCATTTAGCATGTTAGTGTGAGGTGTCAGAATAAAGTCTTTTTGGATCCTCTCATGTGTAAATGTTGTCTGATGTGATTTACAGCTCATTTAAATGTAAAACGTCCCGTCGGTGTTCTGTGCTGCTGTTAGCATTCGTTAGCATGTGTTAGCATGTGTTAGCAGCAGCTTAATGAAGATTCTCTCTGAAGACATCCTGAAACTCAGCATCAATAATGGATGAAGCTGAATAAAGCTCCCACAGGAGGCGTGTTTGTGTCGCATCAAGGCTCCACGTGGAAACTTTATTAACACGCAAATAAACAAATGTCTCAATAAACACGTCTGTCTGATGATGATGATCTTCATCTTCCTCCTCAGTTCCTCACAAAACAGTAGCTTCAAAAGTGTAAATCAGTGATGTTTTAGTTTGGTTTCTGGGATTAATTCTTTCAGTGAATCCTCATGTTTATTTCACTCAGTCAACAGATTTAATGAGAATTTAACCGAATAAAAAGTCAAAGAACAGGAAGTGACTTTAAATGACTCTAGAAGTCAAAGAGAAAATCAAAATATCGTCTCTTTGTGAATCAGTGATCAGCTGATCCCACGTCTGAATAAAAGCAGAACAAATGGGCTTATAATAAATATCATTGCTGGATTTCAACTCCCGAACAGTCCTTAAAGATCTTTTTATTTCAGATTTCATTCTGTTTGTTTGTGACGAGAAAATCAAACATTTCTGTTGCTGTTTCCACCAAACAAACCTTCATGTTTCGTCTTCATAATAAAAATAATTAAAGCTAACATTACCATTGACTCACATTAAAGTTAACATTGTTAATTCTGATGAATGCTAACACTGGCATTGACTCTGAGTAATGCTAACATTAGCATTAACTTTTACTAATGATCACATTGGCATTAACTCTGGTTATTGCTAACATTTGCTTTATCTATGATGAATGCTAACGTTGACACTGACTCTGGTAAATGCTAATATTAGCATTAACTCCAACATTGGCATGACTCTCACCAATCCTAAAATTTGACCCCGCTACCACATGCAGTTAGCGAACGATATGCTAGCACCTTTGAAGAAACACAAGCTGTGTGCTGCTATTAGCCGGACATTCTAATGTTAGCAGACTAAATTACTCACAGGTTTAAGCTCTTCCTTTTGTTCAGAGTTTTTAAGGCTAAAACAATGAATTCCAAACAGTGAGAAAATAAAGTTAGCTAGAGTTACTGATGTTAGCATAGTTAGCTGGACATGGTAAGTAGAACCACAGTCTCTAGCTGTGTCCGAAATGGCATACTAACGTACTACTCATACTAAGTGTGACGTCAAGATAAGTATGTAGTGCGTTCACATTAGATAGTATGAAAAGATTGAGTACGCGAGAAATACCCGGATGTATACTATATCCGGAAAATTTTTAAGTATGCGTGGTGACCACACTAGTCATACTCAACCGC
Organism: Acanthochromis polyacanthus; assembly: GCF_021347895.1. Classification (NCBI taxonomy): domain Eukaryota; kingdom Metazoa; phylum Chordata; class Actinopteri; family Pomacentridae; genus Acanthochromis; species Acanthochromis polyacanthus. The sequence continues at coordinate 7,136,759 of NC_067134.1, read as the reverse complement.
CCCATAATGCTTTGTGAGCTACCCACCGAAATGGAAGCCTCCGTGGGATCTGTGGCCAAACCGGGGCGATATATATGTACCCAGTGTTTTTATTTTATTTTATGTGGTTAGTAGTCTTCCTAATCACCCCACAGATTTGAGAAATAGGCGTTTTCTGACCAACGTTTTAAATTTGTCAGATGCCTCACAACGTGCTACTGAATGCTAGCAGCTAGTTGCAGCAGCTCGCTTTGCATACAGAACAAGTAGCAGCTACCTCCAGTAGCCTGCAGCTACAATTGAAACGATTCGCATAATCTGGCTAATAACTGCATGAGGAGTGCCGGCTTGAAATTGCCACATTAATTATGCGACTGTTTGTTAGCGTGAAATCGACCTGAAGCCGGCATTCAGCCGAGATATTTGATAGCCGTACTTCTGGTTTTTGTCGTCGGAGGTTTGAAATGCATTATGGGAAACGTAGTAGTATACTACAGTGTGAACGGTTGGCATCCTAATCATACTTATAGTACGTAGTATACAGTATATACTCATTGAGAATGTAGTATTTCAGACACAGCTGCAGCTAGTAAGCTAGTTAGCTAGATGCACAGTGTTAGCTGTGGTTAGCCCATTAGTTACACATTAGTTTCTGTGTTTTTTTAAAAGTGCCAATGAAAAAACAAGCATCTTTAGGAAAATTTTTGAAGTCGAAGACTAACTAGCTTAACTTCCTGGAAAACAAACTCTGTTTTACGTACCATGAAACTTCACAGGCTAATTCAGCCAAGATTATGCTAACTCCTGCTTTTAAAGCTGTGGGTGGTAATTTTAAGATATTTAGCCAAACATGCTAATGTGCAGATCGATCTGTTCCTTCTAATTTCAAAGTTTGTTTTAAAGGCTTTGAGGACAACAACTAGCATTTGTAAGTAGTTAGCCAGAGAGGCTAATGCTGGCAGTGATCATTCATTTTGTCAGTAAGTTTAGGCTACAACTGGGTAACGATGCTAAGTGATTGTTGTTTTAGACAGAAGAATTCATATCATTTGTTGGGGAGTGATGCTTGTTTTAGCTTTAGCTTTGTTAGCTCTGTTTTATTTTAGTGTTTCTATGATGTTTAGCTTTGGCTCTTTGTTTTCAACTCTTGACGGTTTCTTTGTTTGTCACCGGATCAACTAGAAAACCAAATTTTGATGAAACTTTTGTGTCGGTTTCATGTGTAAATATAGACTTCATGTTTGATTGATTGCAGAGATGAAAGCAACAGGAAGGTGTTTGTGAATATTTAAGTCTGTTTGTGTTTCTCTGTTTGATGAGAGGAATTCATTCTAATGTGGTCATTAATAAATCAGATGCTGCATCCTTTGATATTCAGACGTTATTTTTAATCTAAACAACAAACTTTTTCTTTGTTTCCTGTCAGTTTGTTGCAGCGTTCATGTTGCTACTCGATGTTCTGACATTTAAAACTGATTTATTTCACCTCATCAACACAAATATCATCTTAAATGTTGTCTCCACAGCAACAGAAGGTCAATCTGACTGAGACAGAAACCTAGCCTCTGCTAAGCTAAAGCTACGTTTAGCTATTGTGTTTAAAACATAGATGAGACTAAAATCTGACTTCTGTCTCTTTCAAACATTATTATGTTTGCAGGAACTACGAAGCTAACAACCAAACTGACATGGCCAGTAGCTGCAGCTAGCCTTTGCTATGCTAACACCACATTTACATCAACTAGTTGTTGACTTTAAAACTCAAATTTTGATCAAGCAGCATCAGCTAAACTAATGCTAATGCTAACATAGCAGCTTAGCAACATCGCATCTGACAAATAAAACTTCAGTTTAATCTCATATTAATGTTAGAAACAACATTATCTTCTGAGTTTCCAAAATAAGTCTGTCTTTTTGAATCAGGACTGAAAATAAACCTGTTTAACTTCATAATATTTATAAATACTTTTATAATTTTAACATTTAGAGGTTCTGTTATTTCTCTTTATTTGTATTTTAGGTCTCATTTTAGTATAGCCCTATAAGCTTCAGTCAATTCCAGCCATTTTCAGTACAAAAAAATCACTAATATTTCATTTGTAAATAAAAATATGACAAGAAATACAGGGAATATTGGACGCGCATCGCGAGGTGCATTTCCTTGAAAACGACCGATTCGTGGATTTTATACCGACTTCAAGACATGTTTTGGACAAAATATTTTACTGGCTTGTGTCGTCTGGATGACCAAGGTTGGATTATGACTGTTTTTTGTGGAATATTTTCATCTGTGTGTAATAATGAACCCGGAAATGTGAGTCGCGCTGTGTGCGTTGAAGCCGTGTACAGAGAACGGATGGATGGATATTCGTTTTTGTCGGACAAATGTGTTTTTCTCACCCGCTGTGGTAATCACATCTGAAAGTGGTTTATACCGGCGGATTCATGAGAATCTAAGCTTTCCATCGGCGTATAGTGTTTATAATCGTGTTTGCAGCTTTAGACATTTAAGGAAATGCTTATGCAGATCTCAAAGTGTTCCGCAGGTGGAACACTGAAGCTTAACGGGTTAAACCTGCTGTTGGAGCTTCTTTCCACCAAAGATCAGAAGGATGTAGTTCTTAAATATGTCTAAATTTTATTTTTCTTCATTTTATCAGTTGTATCGTTCCTAACCTTTTTCTGTTTTTTTAATTTATTTTAATTCTATGTGGTTGTTTTGTATTTATTTTTAACTTTAAAGAAGTTTTATTTTATATTTTCCACATGTTCAGATTGATATTGATTCCAGGGTGAGCCTTTAATGACTTTAAACTGACATATTAAACAGAATATTATCTTCTCTGTTTATTATACTTCTGTTGACAGCAGCGTGTTCTAAAAGTGTAAATAAATAAACACAATAACTGTTACATGTAGAAATACTGCAGTAAAGTACCAGTACTACTGTTGGTGTTTCAGTATTAGTACTTCACTGTATTTAAACACACAAACACACACAGACACAACAGCAATAAGACACGACAGCAGCCAATCAGCAGGCAGAGCCCTGAAACAACACGGCGTCTGATTGGTCGATCGAGTCACTCCTCCTGCTGTTTAAAACCGTTGTCAGAGTGGAGAACCTTCAGAACATCTCAGAGCTGCAGCAGAACCTTCCTCCTGATGTCTGGGTCCATCTGCTGCCTCTTGGTCCTCCTGGTCCTCCTGGTCCTCCGGCCGGCCCCTGGGCAGCTCCAGGACTTCGGACCGGCCCCCGGGCAGCTCCAGGACCTTGGGGACCAGGGCGTCTGCCAGCTCATCTCCATCCCGCTGTGCAGAGACCTGGACTACAACCGGACCGTCCTGCCCACCCTGCTGGGCCACAGCAGCCAGGAGGATGCCGGTCTGGAGGTCCATCAGTTCTACCCGCTGGTGGAGGTCCGGTGCTCGGCAGAACTGCGCTTCTTCCTGTGCTCCCTGTACGCCCCGGTGTGCACGGTTCTGGACCGGGCCATCCCCCCCTGCCGGGCGCTGTGTGACCGGGCCCGGCGGGGCTGCGAGCCGCTCATGAACCGGTTTGGCTTCCCATGGCCGGAGCGGCTCCGCTGCCAGAACTTCCCGGTTCATGGTGCTGGAGAGATCTGCGTGGGTCAGAACACCAGCGACGGCGACCCGACTCCCGGCTTCCCTGAGCTCCGGACCCCATCCCCCCAAACCTTCTCCTGCCCCCACCAGCTGCAGGTGCCCCCCTACTTGGGCTACCGGTTCCTGGGGGCCGTGGACTGTGGTGCCCCCTGTGAGGTGTCCCAGCCCGGAGGACTCCTGTTCTTCTCTGAGGAGGAGGTGAAGCTGGTCCGGCGGTGGGTCGGCGTCTGGTCGGGTCTGAGCGCCATCAGCAGCCTCTTCGCTGTCCTCAGCTCGCTGCTGGACGCCCGGCGGTTCCGGTACCCAGAGAGACCCGTCGTCTTCCTGTCCGGCTGCTGCTTCATGGTGGCGGTGGCGTATGGTGCCGGCTTCCTGCTGCAGGACCGGGTGGCCTGCATGGACCGGTTCAGGGAGTACGGGTACCGGACGGTGGTCCAGGGATCCAGGCAGGACAGCTGCACCATCCTCTTCACGGTTCTGTACTTCTTCAGCATGGCGAGCTCCGGCTGGTGGGTGGTTCTGTCCGTTTCCTGGTTCCTGTCCACTGCCATGGCGTGGGGTCAGGAGGCCATTGAGGCCAAAGCTCGGTTCTTCCACGCGGCGGCCTGGTCAGTGCCGGCGGTCCAGATGGTGGCGGTCCTGGTGTCGGGTCGGGTGGAGGGCGACCCGCTGACGGGCGTGTGCTCCGTGGGGATCTACGACGAGGCAGCGCTGCGAGGCTTCGTCGTGGCGCCGCTCTGCGTCGGCCTCCTGGTCGGCGCCTCCTTCCTGCTGGCCGGCTTCGTTTCGCTGCTCCAGATCAGAACCATCATGAAGGACGGCGGCGCCGAGACGGTGAAGCTGGAGAGCCTGATGATGCGTGTTGGCGTGTTCGGCATTCTCTACATGCTGCCCACCACCGCCGTCATCGCCTGCTGCCTCTACGAGCTGAGCTCACGGCGCCGCTGGGAGGAAACATGGCGGCTGCAGACGTGCAGAGGATTCGCCGTAACGTGTCCGGATGGACAGATGGCGCCGAGCTCACCAGACCTCACCGTGTTCCTGGTCAAATACCTGATGAGCCTCATGGTCGGCGTCACGTCGGGGTTCTGGGTTTGGTCGAGGAAGACGCTGCAGGCGTGGCGACGTTTCGTAGGACTGAACAGAGACGAGACGACGGAACCACGACCCACGGTTTGACCAGAACACCAAAGAAGAACCTTCAGCTGGACTCATCAGGTAACAATGCAGGAAAATGGAAACCAGGGTTTTATAAAAATCACAAATGTTCTGTTCAAAATGACAGTTTAAGGGGAATCTGTCCCAAATCTGTCGAATTATATATATATATATATATATATATATATATATTATTTTTGGGGGGTGGGGGGCACTTTTTGCAGCTTTATTATCATTATTGTACAGTCTTAGTGAGAGGAAGACAGGAAAGTCAGGAGAAGAAAGGAGGAAGAAAGGGCTATGGGTGGGAATGGAACCCATGATGGCCGCTGCATGGCTCACCTACCCAACCTGTCGATCTACCCCAGCACCGAAACCTGTTGAAATGTGTCCTAAATTACATAAAAATGATCCAAAATGTCTGAAAATTGATTCAAAACCTGTGCTAAGTCACATAAAATCATCCAAAATGACCAAATCTGTCCAAACAACTTGAAACATGCTCATAGTTACATGAAATTTGTCCAAAAATATGATTAAAATTACATCAAATTGTCCAAAATGTTGTGACAATTCGTCCAAATGTGCTTGAACTTCATCAGAAATGAGTTAGAATTGGTCCAGAATGACTTGAAGTTTGCCATGACGTGGACATAAAGATCGAAAGCTCTAAATCTGGACCACATCACTCAGAATTAACCAAAAAATTATTAGAAATTTGTCCGGAATTAAAGACAGTTATTACAATGAAAAACAATCAGTTCAGCCAAAATAAAAAAAAACAAAACATCTGATGTTCAAATGTTGAAGGTTCTTCTTTCTGTTCGTCCCTCTGATTATAAACGTCTGTAGATCGTCATCAGGTCCTGTTGGTCGGAGGAGCTTCACTAGAAACCAGGATGATGACATTCCAGGTGTTTGTTCTTTGTGTTGACCTTCTACGTCTAAACCAACTTTACACTCTGGTACAGGCTTCTTCTGGAAGGTTCTGGAAGGTTCTTCACCTCTCAGAGAGGTGAAAGATCTTTCAGAACCTTCCAGAAGATGCCTGTATATTGTATGTTTACACAGTACTACATGTCTAAACCATCTTTAGGGTTAGTAGCGTTCTCTCAACTTTGATACCCTACAAAACCAACCAGTCTTCCTCTAGAAGGTTCTGGAAGGTGTTAACGTCTTCCAGAACCTTCTAGAGGAAGACTGGTTGATTCCTCCAGAACTCCTCTGATGAATTTTCCAAGTCTTGATCGGTTCCATGGAGAACTTTTACAGCTGATGTGTTAAAATGAACTCTGTCTTTGAGTCTTTTTGTGTTTTTGTGAATAAAAATCTGTAAACTGAGGAGAAAACGTTTTGATTCGTTGTGATTTTTCCTGTTTTTTCTTCACGTCTGAATATTTTTAAATAAAGATTAAAACTCTGTTCGCAGCAGAGAACTGGACGAAGCACCACTGAGCTGCATTTAGTTTGGTTCAGCTGAAAATAATCTACAGGTTTTTATGTCAGACGACAATTTAAACAATATTTTAGCTGGAATTTAACAAAACAGTGGAAAAGTAACCGATAATTTAGTGAGAAAAATGATGATTGTAGGATGTTTTCAGGTAAAATCTGCATCTCCAGTGGTTGGTTGTGTTGTTTTGTTTGTTTTTATTGTTGTGTACTTTGTTTTATTATTGTTTAGTTTGTTTTATTATTGAGTTTGTTTTGTTGTTGTTTAGTTTGTTTTTGTTTTGTTAGTTTTTATTGTTGTTCAGTTTATTTTCATTGTTTAGTTTGTTTTATTGTTGTTTAGTTTGTTTTATTATTGTTTTGTTAGTTTTTATTGTTTAGTTTGTTTTTATTGTTGTTCAGTTTGTTTTTATTGTTTAGTTTGTTTTGTTGTTGTTTAGATAGATAGATAGAGTAAACCTTTATTAATCCCACAGTGGGGAAGTTTACATTGTACAGCAGCAGATAGGACATTTGAATAAAAAAAGAGTGCAGCACAGAATGCACACAGTGCATATATTTACAGCAAAATGTCTATGAAATAGAAATTTGTGTTTGTCTGTTTGTGGTGGTATAATCTTGACATTTTAATGTTATATGTTTATTTACTTTGAGAAATGATCTCTCGAGTTGTTCTTTTTGGTTTTCTTCTTCTTGAATGTTTCATGTGCTCAGTTCTGACCAGCAGGGGGCGACATGAGTTCATCACAGTACTGGAAGTACAGCAGGTACACCCCCTGTCAAATTTTTAGGACACTTTCTCATTCAAATAAATTAGAACCTGTCCTAAACATTTTGACAGGGGGTGTCCATGAAGTACTACCTGTGAGGTGCATGAAGTACTACCTGTGAGGTACATGAAGTACTACCTGTGAGGTACATGAAGTACTACCTGTGAGGTACATGAAGTACTACCTGTGAGGTACATGAAGTCAGGGGCGTCACCAGACCTAATACTGTACTGGGGCACACCTGGGGCACAAAGCATTCATGAGAGTGCGCAAAGTGTGCGAGAAAAAAACATAATCAGCACTTATTCACATAAAAAACCTAAATAGTTCTTTAAACCATTCAATAATATCAGACTATGTTGTTGTCTAGATCTTTGATTAACCATCTGAAATGTACTGCGGTAATGCATTTGGCCTACTTGTGCACTTTACTCTCGACTTCTAAACCATTACTGATAAATGCAAATAGGAAGAGCAATGAATCTTTTTGAAATATTTATTTCAGTAAACATCTGCAAACTGAACATTTACAAATGTAAAAAAAATAAAAATAAAGCACTCCAAAATCTCTGGGTTCTTTTATTTCCATAGTAGAAGAATAAATGAACAACTGTTGTGTGTCACTTCAGGCAGTCATTTTTTGGGGAGTAAACTGTAACGTCTTGTTTTCATTTTTGCAAAGTGGTCAATCACTTGGCTGTGGCTTAACTTGGAAAGTTCCTCACTCTCCACTGACATGATGGCAAGATGGTGAAGCCTATCCTGCCCCATTGTGCTTCTCAGCCAAGTGTGGAGCCGTCTCAGCACACTGAACGTCGGTTCACAAGTGCAGCTGGACACTGGGATGGTCAGAGCTATCTGAATGACCTGTGTCAAGGCTGGGAACATGACTTGATCCAGCAAGCTGAAAACACATTGCATGTCTGTGATTGGAGGCTCTCCCACTATTATTTACAGGTGATATATACACAGGAAAAGACCTTGAGCTGCTGCTGTTAAACAGTCTGACAGCAGCAGGTATGAATGACCTGTGGTAGTCCTTGATGGTGGCGGCAGTAGTTAGTTAGTCAGTCTGCTACTGAAGGAGCTGCTCAAAGCTCCTTCAGTGTGGTGGAGGGGGTGAGAGGCGTTGTGAATAACGTTAGCTAACTTAGCATTAACTTAAGCCAGACTTATGTTGCCTAGCTAGCTAGGACTTCACTTACTTCTCTCATTCCTCACTGCTTTATCCCTGCTGCAGGCGAATAACTTTCTGATATCCATCTAGGAGTTACAGTTTGAGTCAAATCAAAATCAAAAATATATATTTAACAAGTTGTCGGCTGACGTTACCTACCTCACGCAGTGATTCTCATCGCCCCCCCTCCTCTCTCTCTCTCTCTCTCTCTCTCGACTTCAGTTGATCAGCTGAAGTCGCTACACGTGAATAAATTACCATATTAATTAGCCATGTGCACATTGTTTGAGTGGAGTGAATACAGTAGCAATGAATTACCATACTAAGTAGTATGTGCGCTGTAGTCTATGCTATGAAGACTTAAAACTCCGAAGTGATTTTTATTTTTTTTATTGGTGAAATTTTTTACTGGGGCACTGCAGATCAATACTGGGGCACGTGCCCCAGTGAAATCTGTCTGGCAACGCGGCTGCATGAAGTCCTACCTGTGAGGTCCATGAAGTACTACCTGTGAGGTCCATGAAGTACTACCTGTGAGGTCCATGAAGTACTACCTGTGAGGTCCATCAAGTCCTACCTGTGAGGTCCATCAAGTCCTACCTGTGAGGTCCATCAAGTCCTACCTGTGAGGTCCATGAAGTACTACCTGTGAGGTCCATCAAGTCCTACCTGTGAGGTCCATCAAGTCCTACCTGTGTACTTCAGGCACAGTGAGTACTTCACCGTTCATCACAAAATGTCCACACGGATTCATGAAATGTTGGTGAAATAATCTGTACACAACAGCACAGAAAAATGAATAAATCCCCAAAATTAAAAAAAAATCATCAGCAAAAACTATGATAAACATGAAGAAAACAATGTTTAGAAAATGTTTCAGACACACACTGAAATATTATTAAGTATTAATATTAATTAAATATTCATTAATGTCCAAAGAAACATGGGGAGATGTTTACAAATGGCAGAAAAAATACCCAAAATGTTCAATCAATGTCTGAAAAAAATACTAAAACCTCCTACAATAATTTAAGGCAACTGTTCCAAATGTTTTAATAAACAATAAGTTTAAAAAAAAATCTATAAACGCCTCAAAAATGTGTGTACAAGGAGTTAACGGGGGACGTATGTAGCTAGTAGGAGCTAACAGGAGATATATGTAGCTAGTAGGAGCTAACAGGAGATATGTGTAGCTAGTAGGAGTTAATAGGAGATATATGTAGCTAGTAGGAGTTAATAGGAGATATATGTAGCTAGTAGGAGTTAATAGGAGCTAATTGTTTGTTTTGTTTGGTTGCCATAATTTCATTGGCAGTTGTCTGAACTCTCAGTCTGAACCAACGTTTAAAACGTCGTCTGTTTGTGTTTCTTGTAGGTTTCGAGCTGAAGCTAAACGTGGTGTTTTGTGTGAACATGCAAGCAGCAGGTCCACTGTAGACCTGGTCCCTGAACCCAGACCGGGTCGGAGGGTTCCTGTGTTCTGAGGACGATTTATGAGTTGACTTTGGCCTCTTCAGTCTGTTGTTGTAGCAGATTAGCTGATTAGCTTCATTTCCAGCCTCATTCTCTGCGTCCTTCGTTTCTGCTGCAGGATTAAAACAACAACTTGAAGCTGCTCGGAACATCCAGACCTTTCAGACAGGTCCATGAAGCTCAGAACCCCCAGACCTTTAAGACGGGTCCATGAAGCTAACGTACCGTCATTAAAAGAGGATGTTAGGGTTCTTGGGTTCTTCTCCTCCAGGTGGTCTCAGGTGACCAGCAGAGGTCAGGTGGACATGGCGTTCCCAGTGTTTGTCGGTGTTGGCAGAGCGTGGCAGCATTTCCGTGTTTGTCTTCGGGATGGAACAATGTGAGGCTGAAGGTTCTGCTTCCTGACGAGGCCTCATGCCGCTCCATTAATGGCTCCATTGTCCCGGGAGGAAGACGGTAATTAAAGCCTCAGCGTTTGAAGTCTGTGGGAGAGTTCAGTGATCAGTGCCAGACCCCCCTCCTGCCAGCAGAACAACAACCAGAGAACAGCTGATGTTCCTCTGACTGATGTTCCTCACAGATGGAACCATCGACCAACCAGAACCGAGCTTTAGTCCAAAAACCAGCTGGAAGCGTTCTGTCACCAGATAAACATTAGAACCCTGTGACCCAAACTGTGTGTTCAGGTCACATGGTTCGGTTGCTATGGTGATGCTGTGTTTAGGTCACACGGTTTGGTTGCTATGGTGATTGTGTGTTTAGGTCACATGGTTCAGTTGCTATGGTGACGCTGTGTTTAGGTCACACAATTCAGTTGCTATGGTGATGCCATGTTTAGGTCACGTGGTTCGGTTGCTATGGTGACTGTGTTTTTAGGTCATGTGGGCCGGTTGCTATGGTGACATTGTGTTTGGGTCAGGAGGTTCGGTTGCTATGGTGACTCTGTGTTTAGGTCACGTGGTTCGGTTGCTATGGTGACCGTGTTTAGGTCACATGGTTCGGTTGCTATGGTGACCGTGTTTAGGTCACATGGTTCGGTTGCTATGGTGTGGAGGTCAGACGGTGTGGTTGCCGTGGCGACGGCTGCAGGTTATAATGGCTTATTGTTGGAGCAGAACAACAGCAGATTGTTTCTCTGTGAGGAGCTGCAGACGACCAATCAGAGGACAGGAGGACAAACGGACGACTCATCCTGATGATGTCGCTTCCTGTCTCTGCATAATCAGTAGTATCTGCTGAAGTACCTGGGTAGTACTACAGATACTACTACAGGTACTACACCAGATACTACACTTGTCTGTAGTACCTGTGATAGTATCTATTTTGATAACAACATTTATCTATTATTTTTTTATTATTTTTCAGTTATTTAGTGTTTCCTTTATTTGATTTGAACACAACAGATTTACTTTATTTGTTTGTTATTTTATTTTAATAATTCTTTACAACCAACAAGACATAAATGTTTTGCAAAAGTGTGTTTATTTATTATAACAGTTATGAATTTAATTATGTTTGAAATCTAATATTATTTAATATTTATTCAACTTCAACTGTTTTCCTCAACTGACAACAAAGAAATAATTTGGTTTTATATGAAATATTTATTATATGATCATTTTGATTTATTTTTAAAACATGTAAGTCATATCTGTGTAGATTTTTTTTATATTTAATTCACTGATTAGTTTGAAACTTGAATAAAAACATGAAACGTTCCGACAGTAGAATTCTCTTTATTTGACATTTCCCTGCTGATCACATTCAGTTCTATGATAATCAGTAATCAATAACCAATCTGATTGAACAAACAGTGATTTCAACAAACAGCAGCTTCACAAACATTCATCAAAAAACCCAGACAGCTTCAGTTTGTTCCAGGAAAACCAAGAAAGCGGAATAAAATGCTTTAGATTCAGAAGAAGCTCAACAGGAAGTAATTAAAAGAGGAAACAGGAAACAGCAGCTTTGTTCTCTTTGGCTTCACAAATAAAAGCTGATTGAAAAACGTTTCCTCCATTTGACTTTCTCTGGATCAAACCATTCATTTTTTCATGTCGTCGATGATTTAAAGAGAAATTCAGACACAGAAAGGAGCTCAAATTAAATGTTAAAGATCGTTAAAAAGATGTCTGAATATTTAAATCTTTTATCTTTGTGTTCAACTTCAGCCTAGAAAGAAGATTTCTGTCTAAAGTTTAGATCCAGAAAACCTCAAATGGTTTAAACATTAAAAATAAAAACACGAAAAAGGTGCCAGAAAAAAGTAAAATAAGCATTTAAATTCACTAAAATAAGGAACTTTACATCAGTTGCTGTTCATAACATTCAGTTTTACAATAAAAAGTAAAACATGAGTTTAAATAATTATTGATCCAAATGAGGGGAGAATAAATTTTACATATTTTAATTTAAATCCAATAAAAACTGAAATTTTATAGTCAAAAAAGAACAAATGAGTTTTTATAAAATCTAGACTTTATAAACAAAATAATTTTCTGTTAAAATGCGGCAGCAAAGAGCAGAACTGAGGTTATTTTCTGTGTTTAAAGTTTGAAAATGTGGAAAAATATATAGATTTTTATGTCCACATTTTCAGCGTTTTGTTGAAATTTTTGAACATTTTTGGGTGGAAAAAATGTTAAAAACATGTTTCTTTAAGAACATTTCCCAAAAAAATCAACCAAAATCCAGCGAATTCTACAGATAGATCAGTTATGCTGATATACATGTAATCACTTTAGATAATTTTAGAATTTTTTTGGGAAGATTTTTACTCATATTTTGAAACTATTTACAAGAATTTTCTTTAAATATTTTTTCTTTTTTGCTGAATTTTTTGATTTTTTTTCAGACGAAGAAACAACAGTTTTTGGTGCTGTAAATTTAGGACAACAGAGTTTTAAACAGAAAAGTTCAACAGAAACTGAACTCAGTTTTTCTTCAGTTCGTCCTGAGAGTTCCTGGAAACTTTGCTTCACGGAATCGTCTTTTTTTTGACGGAAATGCAGTTTATGACAAGCGGCATTTACGTAAACACGCCATTTAAGTAAAAACGGAAACGGCATTTTTTAGTAAACGGCGTTTGTGGAAGCCCCATTTCCGTAAACGGCGTTTACGAAAACACACCATTTACTTAAACACTTTTACGTAAAACACATTTACGTAAAAACGTAAACAGTGTTTATGTAAATGTTGCTTTCGTAAACGCCACTTACGGAAATGTCGTTTACGGAAACAGCGTTCCTCTGTGTTTTCTGGCCTTCATTGGTGTTTTCTTAGCATTTTTTTTTGCGTCTCTTAGCGGTTTTTTGTTGTTTTCCGGCGCCCCGCTGCCCCTCAGACGTACTCCATCCTGCTGCCGTGGCTCCTGGTCGTCGTGGCGACAGGCAGTCGGTGGGCGTGGCCACTGCAGCGCCACATGCAGGACGCCAGCAGCAGCGCTCCGGCCACCAGCTGCAGAACACCGCCCGTCCAGCCACAGAACAGCGCGTCTCCAAACTCCCAGCGAGGAACCACGTCGGGCAGCGATGGGTCGAAGAAGCGCAGCACGGTGAGGTGGGCCACGTAGGACGCCGGGACCAGGCCCAGCACGCCGGCCAGCAGGACCAGGACGCCGCCCGCCGCCCTCAGAGCCGTCTTCCGGCCGGCGTGACCCCAGCAGCCGTTGACCAGGCCGAGGCCGGGGATGGCCAGCAGGACGGCCAGCAGCCCGGCGCCCAGAGAGCCGCACATCAGGACACGGGCCAGCTTGATGTCGGGCGGCAGGCCCAGCAGGCCGTCGTAGGGCCGGCACTCCAGCAGCCCCAGGTCCTGGACCACGCAGGTCTCCCACAGGCCCAGATGGTAGGTCTCGCTGGGCAGCAGCTCAGTGGACAGCGTGAGCCACGAGGTCATCAGGGTGGCAGCCAGAGCGCTCAGCCAGCCGGCCGCCGCCACCGACACCGCCAGCAGCTGCAGGACTCCGTCCGCCCGCTCCGACATCGTCTGCCAAAGACGCTTGGATCGGCCGGGAGGCAGCCTGCCCCCCCCCCCCCCCCCCCCCCACCACCACCACCACCACCACCACCTCCCTGTGCGGTGTGATTGGCCGACGGGAACAAGGCGGCGCTGTGAGGCGGTCAGGATGTCGTTGAGCTGCAGACAGGATGCTGTGGATGCCCTCCGTTCCGACTCTCCATTTGAAGCCCACAGCCCCCCATCTGCCCCCATCTGCCCCCCGCAGCGTCAACCACAGACCCCCTTTGTTCAGTCGGACACCAAACAGGATGCTGACGTTTCCACGGCGACGCAGGACAACATTCAGCTGGCAGCTTCAGCAGCAGCAGAAACACTCAGATGGAGTATTTTATAGATAAACTACAGGTTCTACTGCATCAGATGAAGAACTTTATTAATAAACTGCAGTGTTTCAGGGCTGCACAGTGGGCTAGTGATTAGCACTTTTGCCTTGCAGCAAGAAGATCCTGGTTCAAATCCCGGCCTGGGATCTTTCTGCATGGAGTTTGCATGTTCTCCCTGTGCATGTGTGGGTTTTCTCCGGGTACTCCGGCTTCCTCCCACAGTCCAAAAACATGCTGAGGTTAATTGGTTACTCTAAATTGTCCGAAGGTGTGAATGTGAGTGTGATTGTGTGTCTGTATATGTAGCCCTGTGACAGACTGGTGACCTGTCCAGGGTGTTCCCTGCCTTCACCCGAGTCAGCTGGGATAGACTCCAGCACCCCCCATGACCCTAGTGAGGATAAAGCGGTGTATAGAGGATGGGTGGATGCAGTGTTGCAGCACTTTATCACAAAAGAACACATAAAAACAGTTTTATGAAATATATGACATTTAAAATAAAAATGTTAAAAATAAAAACCACACTGATTTTTTTCAGTCAAATAAACAGGTCTGTTATATTTTTAAAAATATTTCAGCGTTTATTATATTATATTATTATATTTTCATATTAAACTTTTTCTAATAATTTCATTCAATTTAATTATTATGCTTTATTTTTTATATATTTTTATTTTATTTATATGTTTTATTCATTAAATTGTGATTATTTTTGTTATTAATTAATAAAATAATAAATCCAATGGTGTCACAGCCCCACCTGCTGGACTCCAGCTGGAGCTTTGGAACTGAAGAAACGTTTTTCTGTTCTTTAGTAAAACTCTGAGCTCTATTTTATTATACCTTTTTTTCTTCATTTTTTTCTTTATTTTAGAGTTTATTTCTTTTTAAAGTTGCGGACAGAAAACAAAACACTGAACTACGTCACAGGTATCAGGCGGCAGCTTTAGACGTCATCAGGCTGCGCCTCTCGTCACGCGTTAGCAGCAGCAGCAGCAGCAGCTCAGGTGTGCCGGGTTTTGGCAGGTGTGTCGGTGAGGATGTCGGTGTTTCACGACGAGGTGGAGATCGAGGACTTTGAGTACGACGAGGACACGGAGACGTTCCACTTCCCGTGTCCCTGCGGGGACAGATTCGCGATCACGAAGGTACCGAATTACTCAGAGCTAACGGCTAACTCACCAAACTCCGTTTTAAATCCTCTTATTTTAGAATCTTCACAAATACAAAGCCTCCAGAAGTACTTCAACCTCTGGTATCAATCAACGAAGCCTTCTGATTAATTCGGCAATGATATATAAATCAGTCATACGGAAATATTTCACTTTTGAATCAATTTTTACGATGTTCTTGTGTACGTTACCGTAGCTTTAAGGCCTAAAATTTCTCACTTTTTAATGGTAGTTTGGTTCCAATATTAAACAGGGTTCAAAGCAAAACAAACAAAAGCTGAATTTTTTACACTCAGTCATTTACAACAATATTTACCTGATCATTATACTAATACTATTATATCGTATCATATTACACTATATTAAACTAACCATTGTACTCAAACCTGCAACATTCGTTTAGAAATCAGCTAATTTTAATTTATTGTCTTAAGAGATGTTTTATTGTTGAGGACAGAAAAGTTTTAATAGTTTAATCTTCTAAGTGTCCTGAATAATTCGGCTCAGATTACTTGATTATTGGTGTTATTGTGTTAAACCTCTGAGGCTGTTTTTATTCAAGGTTTGACGGGAAAGTTGCCAGAAAAAATCGTGACAGTGACATAAAGTTTGACTGTTTTTTTTACTGGAGTTTGGTTGATTTTCTTTTGTTAGAATCTTTAGTGTTTATTTAACCTGAAACAAGAATATTCCTGCTCAGTTCCATATTAATTATGGAGACTAATAATCATTAATATCTGGTGATCACCATAGCTGGAATTTATTCAGAATATAGAATAAAACCCAGAATTAAGTCAGAATAAAACCCAGAATAAAGTCAGAATGAACTCAAAATAAAATCTAGAATAAAACCGAGAATAAAATCGGAATAAACCCAGAATGAAGTCAGAATAAAACCTAGAAAAAAGTCTAGAAAAAAAGTCAGAATAATGTCAGAATAAAACCCAGAATAGTCAGAATAGAACCCAGAATTAAGTCAGAATAAAACCTAGAATAAAACCCATAATAAAATCAGAATAAATCCCAAAATAAAATCCAGAATAAAGTCAGAATAAAACCTAGAATAAAACCCATAATAAAATCAGAATAAATCCCAAAATAAAATCCAGAATAAAAGCCAGACTGTTGTGTTTTCAGGAGGACCTGGAGAACGGTGAGGAGGTGGCGACGTGTCCAAGCTGCTCTCTGATCGTCAGAGTGATCTACGATAAGGTAACAATGATATTTGATCAGAAAAATAAAAGTTCAGATGCTGGAAGTCAACAGATCATCGATTGTTAGTGCAGCTGCTGATCAGTTTGTGAGGAAATTCTAAAGTGTTTCTCAAGCAAACTGACCTATTTGAACTTTAAATCGCTACTAAACCAGATAATTTGGTTTCTAAACTTTGTTCTCGGAGTCGTTAAAAAACTGTGGCTCAAATCACCGTTTTGTGTTCCAGGAGTTGTTCATGTCCGGAGAAGTGGTTGAAGCTCCGTCAGAGTCCAGACTGGAGCTGCTCCAGTCCTGAACGTTACACCGTTAAACCACGGAATGCTGCTTGTTTATCACAGCGAGGCGTTCAGGTGTCGCTGGGAAACATCGATCTTGAAGAACAGGAAACTGGAGTGACGTTTTGAGAAGAAAATTCCACAAAGACGAGGAGAACTTTGATCTAGATCAATCAGAAGAGAGTTTTTAGAAGAATGAACGATGACGATTCATCGATGAATAGACAATTTCACCAAAGGATGAAAGGCAATCAGCTGTAGTACCTGGGTGATCCACCAGGTGGAAGAACCAGGTACTACAGTTGATGAACACACACAACCTTCTCCTTCTTCTGGCTGATATATTTTTAAACGGATAAATATTTAACTTCATGTTAAAAATTGAAATGGAAGATGAGGGATAAACATGTCATAAAATGCGGTGTACATCAGCTGCAGTACCTGGTTGTTCCACCTGGTGGAGGAAGGGGGTCGTGCATGTATGAAAACATGTTGTACATCAGCTATCGTACCTTCTTCTAGTCCTTTTTTTTAACGGTTTAAAAACTTTATTCACCAATAAAGCAAAGAAGAAAGTCGTGTGTGTCCTTTTTCCACCTGGTGGAACAAGCAGGTACTACAGCTGATCTACGTAACATTTTCTAACATGCATGACCTTCTTTTTCTGAGTTATTGATGAATATATTTTTAAACAGATAAATTAACTTGTTTTTCGATCAGCTGTAGTACCTTTTCCTTCCACCTTGGGGAGTTTAAATGTTCTAACATACACGACCTTCACCTCATTGGTTAACATATTTTTATTCTGTTAGCATTTAATAAAGCGATGCTCATGACCGCCCCTAAGAGGGCGCCCTGTTCTAGAGGCAGAACAACAAGGACACATCTGGAAACCAAAGATGAAGGCAGTGTCCAGAGTTTCAGCTTCTTCCTCTGACTTCCTGTTGCTCTGAACAGTCATTTTTTAGACCCGGAAAAAGCCTCAGTGAAGGACTGAGTAAAAATCTGAACATTTAAAATGCTCCTCTGTGAATATTTATACTTTATTTAATGAAAAATAAACTCATCTGTCTGGTTTTAGTTCATGTGTTTCTGATCTATATGTCTGGATTTATTTTACATTTGGTGAACTGTATTATTTGTTACAAAACTGTTAAAACATGAATATTAATGCAGTAAAACCTTTAAACTCCAGTGAAAACAGGTCAGTGTCGAATTAAAGTCAGCTTGTGTTTAAAAACGGCGTCATGAAATAAGTGCTGGAGTTAGTAGGACGACACTGTCAGGAAAAATGTTTTTAAGGTTGTTTTTTTTAAATTACTGGTTTGTAAAGTGACCCAAAGTCAGTAAAGTATGTTAACCTTAAAGAAGAAAACAGGCCAAAACTATAAATATTGTCTAAATAAACCTGGATTTGTACGAGTTACTTCAGAATGACTGTTTTACTAAACTAAATCAGTTTCAATATTTTTATACAATAAATATTTAATAAAAACATTTAAATTCAAATGATTTAAAACATTAAGTTTCAATAATTAACAGAAAATGATATAGTTTAAATTTGACAGAAATGTTGAATATTAGACTTAACATTGAAAAAATGCCGAGAAATGAACTAAATTCTTCAAATAAAAACATTAAAATATTTAAATTTCAGTTTATCAGAAATTTAAAAAAAAAAAACCTTATTCTCTTTTAAGACAAATACACGTGTTATGAAAAGTAAATGAATAAATCTGACTTGTATTTTGTTAAATAATCTGAAAAACACTCATCAGAGGTTCCTGGAGTTTCACTCAAAGCTTTCAGAGTTTGCAGGTCTTAAAAATATCGACAATTTAAGTTGTTAATGTAGAATTTATTATTAATATTATGTATATTCAATCATTTAATTTATATAATAAATTTTATTATGTAATATTTATTCTGTTTTAATCTATTTTTTGGTCCCTTGATGACAGATATTCAGGTTTTTTTAAGTGTATTATTTGTTTCAGTGGCTCCACCCGGTGGCTGAATGTTGCTACTGCAGAAAAAAACTCAACAACAGAAGCTGAAGTTCAGGTTTTATTTCAGAACAAACTTGACAACATTTCCCCTTAGAATCAATCACTAATCGCCTTCCTCCAGAGCTGATCAGTGGACTGGAAACCTCGTTTAATTGATTAAACCAGAGATAAAAGGATCCAAACGGATGCTGCAGCGCCTCCTGTTGGTCCAATCAGAACAAACCAAACTGACTGTAAAGTGCTTTTTGTTGATAAAATCCATAGAAGAGTTCAGGTGGAGTTGAATCATCCTGTAATGTGCTGCAGATCCAGTAGAGGGCAGCAACACCTTAATAATCCTGGTTCTAGGTTTCTGTTGGTGCGTCAAACATGAAACGGTTTTGTAAATGTTCTGATTTGACCACATGATAGCAACATGCCGCGATAAACAAAGAAAATAAAGGAAACTTCTTGTAGTGATGTTGACGCTTCTTTTAGAAGACCTAACAGTTGTTCTAAACTGTTTAATTAGAAGGTTTCATTAATGGAAACCAAAGAGGATCCAGGTTAGAACCCAGTGGGACACCAAGAAAAACTCACATTTAAACAACGTAAAACCGAAGCATCGACTCGTTGATTTGTCCAAAAACCTTCATTTTACTGTTGGAGAAGAAGGAAACCAGGAAACCTTCACATCATTAATCATGGTTTTCTTTAACGTTGTTAATCAGTAACGAGGTTTTCTCTATTTCTGGTTGATAATCGTCCAAACATGCAGCTAATCAGGTTATTTTTCTGTCAGTCGACCGATCGGTTCTCATTCAAACTGATAAACTTCCTCCAGCGATCAAAAAAATCAGCAGATCAATAAACATATTAATATTAACATCGCAGCATAGAACAAGTTAGAAACGTTCTTCATGTAGTAGCAGCTAGAGCATTAAAGGTGCTAAAGTCATGTATAAAACAAGTAAACTTAAAGCTTTTACTGACTACAAACAACACATGCGCTAACGTTGTAAAAGCATTGTTTTCACCTTGTCTGTTGGTTTTCTGCAGATTAATAAATAGAATAAATACAGCTTAATTTGTTTGTTGAGCAGAAAAAGACACTAAATAGTTCCACTAAATAAGTGCAGCTGATAGAGAACCTAAACGTTCTCCAGGTTCCAACGCGTCTCAGATCTGATTAGGTTTTATGGCGGTTCCTGTTTTAAAGTGATTCTATCAAGATAATTTAACAATTAATAACCAACAGATTCAGTCAGAACCAGATCAAACTAATCTGGAACTGAGTCCGACAGTTTCAATCCTCTGGAAGAACCTCAGACTCACTATAAAGCTCAAAAACACAAAGAACGCAGCCAAAGAGGATCCAAGTTAGAACGACGTAAAACTCAAATACAACAAACTGGCACTCATTTCTGTAAAATGAAACTCTTGAAATGATGTTGAAAAGTATTTTAGAAGACCTCAAAGTTATTTGACTCTATTTAATTAGGTTACGAGATTAAAGTCTCATTAATGGAAACCAAACAGGATCCAAGTTAGAACCCTGAGGAACACCACGCCAGAAAAACTGTAAACTTGACTTTATTTCTGTTCTAATGAAGATCAACCTGTCTTTGTTGGTAATTAAACTTTTACATTCTGATGCTTTCCAGGTGTTTAAGGTTTTTAAGGAGGTTCTGATCATTTCTCTGTGACATTCTGATGTTTCTGATGAATAACCAACAGGTTCAGTCAGAACCAGACCAAACTCGTCTGGAACTGAGTCGGACAGTTTCAATCCTCTGGAAGAACCTCAGACTTGTTATAAAACACAAACGAATACTGTCGGACTCAGTTCCAGACTAGTTTGGCCTGGTTCTGACTGAACCTGACCACAGGTGTTTATTAATCACAAACATCAGGACATCACAGAGAAATGATCAGAACCTCCTTAAAAACATCAGAACCTCTAAGAGTCTAACTACCAACAGACACAGTTACCATCCCATGGTGTTCCTCAGGGTTCTAACCTGGATCCTCTTAGGTTCGTTTCAGTCCTCTGGAAGTTCTTCAGACTTGCTATGAAGTTAAAAAACACAAAGAATCCAAACCACAGAGGATGCAGGTTAGAACCCTGACGAACACCATGCCACGAAATACTTTAAACGAGACCTTAGATCTGTTCTAAAGATGGTAATCGGACTCTCAGGGTGGAATATTTTTGGGATCAACACATTCCACTTTCTAGATATCAATTGATCTCTAGAAGGTGGAACATGTTGATCAGAGGTTCTTCGGGTTCCTGTTAGAAGGAACCAGGAAATATTCTCGAAGAATTTAGACGTCTTTATGAAACAGTTCGTCAAACTGACTGATCAGCTGATTGATCACCGGATTGATGACTAATCTGAAACTACAGGAAGCATCCAGGTGAGTTTATGGAGCTATGAAGGTGGAGCTACAGGTGACTATCTACTCCTGTGACAGGCGGGTGATTGTTGTTCTGTCCTCTGATTGGATGATAAATGAGACCATATAAGGAGCTGTTAGAACAAATTTAAACCTGACACCAGTAGAGCAGAGATCAGCGTCAGAGGGCGGGTCGACCAATCAGCTGCAGCATTAGACGGACGAGTCGGAGACACCTTTTGAACATCTGGAACACAAAGAGAGACCCTTAGAACACATTTAGAAGACATTAAGAACACAAAAAGACACCCTTAGAACACTTGGAACACAAACAGACACCTTTAGAATGCAAAGAGTCAGATTTAGAACAAAAAGAAACACCTTTAGAACACAAAGAGACACATTTAGAACAATTTTAGAACACAAAGACACACCTTTACAGGGCTCCAGACTGCGACTAAATGGTCGAATTTTGCGACCAAAATTTATGCGAGTGCGAGTAAATTTTTCATCTACTCGCGCATGTGCGACCAGTAAATTTGCCAATTCTTTTTTTAAAAATTAATATTGAGTAATTTTTGTTGCTGACAAACTTCTGCTCCACACTTCAGCCCAGTAGACAGTAATGAGCAACTGAGCTGTTTAACAACCGACATTAACTCCAAAAGAAGAAGAAAGGAGACGAACACCAAAGAAGAAGAAGGCGAGCGAGAGTGAGAGCGGGGGGCGAATGACAGTGAAGCTCCTGATGTTTCACAAAGCCTTCATTTACGTTCAACCTTATTTTGAACACAAATTCACCTTCCTGTCCTTCACTCCTTTTTTGTCTCCATTCCAGCTGCTTACAAGTTCAGACACATCCTTTGCTAGACAGCAAAAGCGTGGAAAAGTTTTCTTTTGTCTTTACGTGAATTTTCGGACTTTTCAGCAGCGTCTTCGTCATGTCAAGAAACCTCTTCTTAGAGAAACACTTCCTGTGCCGCTGAATTGGTCACAAAATAAAAGCCCGTAGCATTAAAAATACGCCTTCAAAATAAAAGCCTGGAGAGAACAGTTATTTTAACACAAGCAAAACAAAGGCTTGCAAAAAGTGATGAACTGATCAGCAGACCTTTATAAGAGTAATTTACACGTGATTTGGTATAAATTCATAACGTGCACGTGCATAACACATGCCTGTACTCAGCACAAGGTCTTTTTTATTACAGATTTCATCCAACGGAAATTATACATCAACTGAGCAGCCTTGGCGGAACACTGCGCTCTGAGTGCTTTTCTAGTTATGTTGTCAAGTGCTGTAAAATGTAAATTGAAAACATAGTTTCCACATTTACTGAGCAAGTATTTATCAGTAATACAGTGAAAATGAGAGGAAATGTGAATATTTACTTTGCAAGTCGATTTTTGTGTGCGCTCCTAAATTTTCTGCTTGCGCTCCTAAAATTTTAAGTTAGGGGCCACTGTGCTCCTAGGAAAAAAGGTAGTCTGGAGCCCTGTTTTAGAACACAAAGAGACACCTTTGGAACACCTTTAGGACCACAAAAAGACACTTTCTATAGAAGTCTACTGGTTCTATAGAGGTCTGGGGCCTCATTTATAAAGCTTGCTTACGCACAAAACAGGGCTAGAAAGTGGCGTAAATCACAACCTTTGCGTAGAAAGTGGCGTACGCTGTGTACGTTGTGATTTCTAAAAACAAACTTGGAGTGAGAATGTGTGCACCGGTGCACCAACTTTGATGCTTGTTTACGCACATTTTGGAGACAGAGGGAACGGCAGTGCTGGACGGTGAAGTGGTGAATTGAAACCAGATTGATCTCAAACCTTTATTGTTATCACATATTAGACTTGTAGAGCCGGATAATCATAAACCCTCATTGTTGTAGATGTTCATATAGTGCGTCATTCGGCCTACGACTGTATTTGCAGAACTATGTTCATATATCAAACATCTTCAAATGATATAGAGCGGTGAGTGGCACTGATTGATTATTAATTTGGAAAAGTCATGTGACAATCAGTCCAATCGCTGATCAAGTGGATAAATAGCGGGTGACAGCCGTGTGTAATGTGGCACAATGGATGGGCTGGCATTGCTGGAAGATCACGTTAAGAATGGAGAGAGATTTTAGGGTTTACGGGGATTTGCCCATGATGATGACTGACTAATAAGCCGATTCAGATTCCCTAGAGCAGTACTCTTGGATCTATGTGCTGAACTGGGCTGTCTTAGACAGACCCCCCCGCCCAAACCACGCCATCCCGGTACAGACACAGGAGCTGACGACTCGGGGGTTTCTGGAGACACCAGCTCCTTCCAGCGTTAAGTGGCCGACAGGTATGTGTTTAATATGAAGAATATATGAGGTTACATTTGTTGTCTAAATCCTATCTGGGTCTGATATACAGTTAAATGATGTCCTTTAGGTCTGGATATCACAACCATCCCTCAATAATGCCAGCTGTTTAGGATGACATTATAAACATGACCAGTCAGTACATCAGGTTTCCTTACACTGTGGGTGAACAGGCAAACATTAAACGGCAATTTGCAGCGATGTCCGGTTTCCCAAATGTAATCGGCGTAACTGACTGCACTCATGCTGCTGTAAGGGCTCCGAGTGAAGATGAATTTGTCTATGTGAACCGAAAAAAATGTACATTCAATCAGTGTACAAATTATTTGTACATCGGACATGATCATAACAAATTTAGTGTCAGGGTGGCCTGGGTCAACACATGATTCATTCATCCTGATGCACAGCAGTGAACAGACTGCAGGGGGCGCTGCGTAAAATGCCGTGGATCAGCAGCTTATTTATATACAGATACATTCATGAGTTACTTTGCATTGACCATTCATGGTAAAATGTGGGTGTGTTGTGGGCGGAATGTGAGGTGGATCCACCTGTGCAATCTTCCAGCTGGTGTGTGATTATAAAGGAATTGCATACAGCTGTGCTTATGCACAGTTTTATAAATCAGGGGTGAAGGGCATACGCCCATTTCAGATTTTCGGCGTACGCAAACTTTTAGTATGGATCCTACGCAATGTTTTATAAATGAGGCCCCAGGTTACTGGTTCTAAAGAGGTCTACTGGTTCGATAGAGATCTGGTTACTGGTTCTATAAGGATAAGGATAAGGATAAGGATCAACTTTATTGTCCCCTTGGGGAAATTTGTCTTGGGCTCACATCTGATGAAAAGAAGAGAAAAACACATACATTCGCAAAGGACAACAGCAGCTCGTCTACCTTATTACAACAAAAACAAATGTCCAGAGTATTGCACCGTCCCTATAGAGGTCTACTGGTTCGATAGAGGTCTGGTTACTGGTTCTATAGAGGTCTACTGGTTCTATAGAGATCTACTGGTTCAATAGAGATCTGGTTACTGGTTCTGGACTCACCAGAGACCTTCAGAGTGACCTTCCTCTTGAACTGGGCTCCGAGGACCTCACACTCGTAGGGCCCCTGGTCCTCTAGTTTCAGTTCCTTCATCTCCACGGAGAAGTTCCCATCGCGGTAGAGCTGGGGGAAGCTGGACACTCGTTGTCTGAACCTCTGGTGCTGAGACGTTTTATTCTCTGAGCTCTTGACGATGTCCAGGACGCTCAGGTCGTCTTTGTCCCTCCAGTAGACGGAGAAGGTGGGGGGAAGAGGGTCGCTGTAGATGCAGGGGAGAACCACGGTTCCACCGACGGAACCTTCTACATCCAACCCACACACCGCTGACAGGAAAGAGAGTTATCTTTAGTACAACCTCAGAGGACTCAATGGTCAACGCCATCACACGTCAAAAAAGACGCCATCAACACACCATCACAATGACATCAACGCTTCATCACACGTAATCAACACGCCATCAACACGTCATTAACATGTCAGGTGACACTCTGAGGACAACTGCAGACGTAGATGAAGCCTGTCTGCAGGTAAGCCTGTCTGCAGGTAAGCCTGTCTGCAGGTAAGCCTGTCTGCAGGTAAGCCTGTCTGCAGGTAAGCCTGTCAGGATTCATTTGTTTCAGCTGAACACTGGAACAGATGAGTATTATAATACTAATGCTAAAAACCACTTATTATGTATTTAATGTGTGAGTGATGACCTGAATACAGAGAGAATATTAACCTCAGGGTCTGAAGGGTTAAATACATGATGGACACACACACACACACACACACACACACACACACACACACACACACACACACACACACTAAAAGATAAGAGCTCTGGAGTAGATCACATCACAGCTAACAGAGGAACAGACTAACAGGTAGAGAAGGAGGGGTTCTAGGAGGTTCTATTACAGGGTCAACAAAGGAAACTAAATGAATTCTCACCGTTATTTAAACACCAGATCAGCATCCAAAGGGTGAGACTGCAAAGAAACACATTCTATTACATTTATGACAGGTTTATCAGTGACATGTTTTACATTTCCTGTCTGTTAATTATGTCTACAGTCTAGTGATGGAACTAAACTGACTAATAAAGCCTCATCTGTAACACAGACACATGAATCCACTTCATCTTCCTGATTTAAACCAAACCACAGATCCAATTTTATCATGAGGAACCGACAGAAAACTTTAAATACAGAACTGAAACAGGAAACTACTGAAAACGTTTTTACACTGTTTTCAGGCCCAGTAATCCTCCAGAGCTCCATGTGCGGCCTGGAAATAAGAAATATTCCTGATTATCCTCCAGCAGGGAGGTCCTGTTGGTCTGTTTTTACGTTTTATTCTCTTATAAAACTGATTTTTGTGTCCCAAAAGTAAAACTAACGGAAATAAATGTGTAACGGAGCCACCTGGTGTTCAATTACCGGATAACCGAGGTAACGGGAGGCTCGTTAAACCGGATTCTGGCTCATTTTTATGCCGTTAACTCAAAAAACACCAACTTTTAGATGTTAGCTACAGTTAGCTTCAGCTACGCAAAGCTAGCTAACTTTAACCGGATAACGGCCCGTTTCCGGTCCTGTCCGCCCGGTGTGAGCACTGACCTCCCAATGTGGCTCCTCCATCTCCTCCTCCTTCTCCAGGAGTCATTTAAACCTTCATATTTCATATTTTAATGAGACTTTTTCAGAAATCTACGAACATGAACTCGTGGTTAAACTTGCGGAAATGACGTCGCTCCAGTGTGGAACTTCCTCTTTTTAACGATGAAGGTTTTTTGTTTGTTTTTAATCTTTAATTTATGTTAACTACAGTCTAGTGTCTACATATGAGCCAGGATGTTAAACATGAGCAGACATAATCCGTTAATTATTGACATTTAAAGTTATTTTACTGTAAACCACAAATATTTCACAATAAAAGTTCATATTTTCAAAGTGCTTCCTGAACAATCAGCATT
Organism: Acanthochromis polyacanthus; assembly: GCF_021347895.1. Lineage (NCBI taxonomy): Eukaryota > Metazoa > Chordata > Actinopteri > Pomacentridae > Acanthochromis > Acanthochromis polyacanthus. Next base: position 7,110,362 of record NC_067134.1, on the reverse strand, counting down.
TATCTTCTTTTCCTTTCGGCTTTTCCCTTCAGGGGTCGCCACAGCGAATCAATTGCCTCCATCTAACCCTGTCCTCTGCATAACACACCTTCCTCCCCTCCTTCTTCGACCAACAGTCGTCCATTTTCCACCGGCACCCTGCAGGTCGACAGCACCGATGGCAGTCGTTCTTAACCCGGGCCTCGACCGATCCGGTATGGAAGTCATACATTTGATTCACATGTTAGATTTGGCCAAAGTTTTATGTCGGATGCCCTTCCTACCACAACCCTCTGTATTTATCTGGGCTTGGGACCGGCACAATAAGACACTGGCTTGTGTCCTCTTTCGGCTACATTACCAATCAGCATTTATAAAAACGTGTTTATTTACATGTTGTGACAACGCAGCTGAATATAAAACAGTAAATAATCTGAGATCACAGCACAATCAGAGATCACTAAATAAAATGTTCTCAACTGTTTTAGATTTAATAAAACGTAATAAATAAATCTTGTAAATATTAGAATTAAAGCAGAACGCCCTGTGCGGGTTTTTGTCAAAAAGTCCACTTTGGTCCGTGTTTATTGGAGCTGAATGTTTCCTGGATGTTACCTGAATGTTTCCTGGACGTTCCCTTGACTTTTCCTTCAGGCTCCTCCCCCTCTTCAGGCTCAGATGTTTGGTTCCTTCATGTTCTCTGCAGGACTTTGGTCCCTGCGGCTGTAAACAGAGAACTCATAAAAATCACAGGAATGCAAACAGCAGCGTGTCTGATAGTGAATCAGAGTTTGTCAAAGGGGGAAACGTGTCCAAACATAAACTCACAGAGCTGAGGAGCTGCAGCTCGTCTCTTTATTCCACTCAGGAACCACGTCTGCAGCGTTCCACCGTAGAATCAGAATAAAAACCACAAAAATACAGAAATGAACTAAATGAGACACAAAAGGACGTAAAATTGCTAAAATGAGACAAAAACACCCTCATATATACATAAAATTACTATAATGTGACACTAAATGACCGACTTTCAATACAAATGACCATAAAAACACATAAAATCACCAAAATGAGGCGTAATAATGAGCATAATGTGACACTAAATGACCACATTTCGATACAAATAACTAGGCTGGCTACCACCAGCCTGAATCTCAAGTGAGATACAGGCTGGGTACCTGCTATTCATTTTCTTGTAGGGGTGGAGCAGTTTAAAATTTTCCACAGCCGTTGATTGGGCGCTGCATATGTCAGTCAGTCTGGGGCAGTTGAAGCTCACAGCCAATCGTGTCACTGCTAGCCGCTGACGTAAATGCAGAGCGACGGCAGCACCACGAAAAAGAATCATTGCTGTGTTTGCTCATGTGTTTGCTTCTTTCGCCATGTCGCCGGACGATTCTTGCCGTTTATGTAAAGTAAACATGAGGGAAAGTGGACCCCGTGTTTATGCACACTCCACAGATATGTTTGTGTCAAAAACAACGCCGACCATATCAGATAGGTTAGCGATGATGGACCTGATAGTCACCCCGGAGCCGGAGCAGTCAAACAGATGCTGCCAGCGCTGCACCTCCACACTCGGTCGGCTTGAAAAAGACTTTCCTTTATTCAGGCAATGGGAAGAGAACGTCCGGTTAAGCAGCGTATCGAAAAGACAACGTGAACCCACCCCGTCCAAGACACCGAGGACTTTGAAAAAGACCTGCCCAAACCCACCGAGTCCACTAGCTTGTTCCTTCGGAAACACGACAACAAAGGTAACGCTTCTTCTCAAACAACCCATCATGCATTGCGCGTAGTCGCTTAGTGTGCGTCATCGTCTAACTGTCCCTCCCCGTCCTGTGATTGGATCCCTGACTCAGGGACAAATTCAACCCCAGGTCGCCAGACTGCCTAGTAAACGAAATGACAATGAGTGCACAGGCAGTCTGGGTATTCCCAGACTAACAAATAACTACAAAAAATGGAAAACGACCAAAATGAGACTCAAAACAACCACAGAAATACCTAACATTACCATAATATGACACCAAATGAGTAAATTTAAAGACAAATAACCACAGAAAAACATGAAATGACCAAAAGTAAGTTAAAATGAAAACAGTGTGATATAGAATGACTAAAATCAAACACAAAACAACCACAAAAACACTTAAAATTACCATAATGTGGTTCTAAATTACCAAATATAACTAACTACAAAATGATGAAAAATGGCCACTGTGTTCAAAATAAACTTAAAAACACTTAAAAGGAGCATAATGTGATTCTAAATGACCACATTTTAATACTAATAACTACAAAAAGATGGAAAATGACCAAAATGAGATTCAGAACAACCATAAAACACTTAAAATGAGGCTAATACAATAAATGAGCAAATTTGAGTACAAGTCACCACAGAAAAACATGAAACCAACGTTAAAATGAACCCAGTGTGACATAAAATGACCAAAATTAATTAAAAAAACACAAAACTACTTAAAATGAACCTAATGTGACACACTAAGAGTACATTTAAATAAAAAGAATGAGTAAACAAAGTAAACTTACGAGCAGCTGAACCTTGCAGTTGATTTCCAGCAGATGAAGGTTTCTCACTTCCTGTTTGTGCTGCTGCCCCCTGCAGGATCACAGAGGAAGAACCTTCCAGAACAAAACATTAAGACACCAGAACGCTGCAGAGCAACCACAGGAACACAATAAACACAAATATATTGTTGTGATTTTTATTTGATTTTAAGAATATTTATGGAACAGTTTGTTAATGTTTTTACATATTTTTTTCAAATGTTTTTTTTAAACATTTTATTGATAGTCTTCTTACACTTGTTAATATTTGCTGGAACAAATTTTTTTTAATTTAAAAAACCTAGTAAATTACAGTCTGTAAGAACAGAATAATAAAATAAGGGGCTGAATGATCACAGTATGGCAGATTAAGAACAGGGAGACTGTTTCAAAACTAGGACTTTAACAGAAATATGCAGATTGAGTTAACTGTGCAGATTGTATGATATGAAATAAAATCTGGAGTCAGATTTTGTTGGGTCACTTAACAAAATATGACTCTCTACTATTTTGGCAATGCAAGAAGTGGAAACCTCCAAACTTTCTCAGCTTCAACATCTGCACCTCTGCTGCTGCTGTGTGAAGTATCAAGTATGTAGTCCCGCTAGCTTCAGGATGGTGACATTGTTTTCTCCACCAGCACACCTCAAAGAGCAGCGTTCGATGCCGCTATTATTATACAAATAGCCGTTTTAATGAGAAGCTCGGACGCTGTTGTATGTATTGAATGATATTTTATTCCAACAGTGGTCAAAAAATAAAAGAAATCACATTTATTACAGCCCTGGAGGTAGGGAGTGGATAAAACCTGTTGAAAGAGTGCCCGCCCGTATGCGACGCTCCTCGGAAAAACAGCGAATGCACCCGTATACAAACAGGGATAATGTGATTGGTTAGCTAGCCGGCCTGCTCTTGGTTGACAGCGTTGATGCACAAAAAATCCGAGAGCAGAGCAGAGATCCGTGAGCAGAAGTTCCATGAGAGCAAGAGGAAGAGTTTGAGTTTGAGCGCAGGAAATCTGCACGAGCAGCATCGTAACCGAGTGCGAGGACACAGTTTGAACACGTGCAGAGGAAATTTGAGTGCGAGAGCAGAGTTCTGAGAGACAATGTCACAAAATCTGAGAATGAAATCGATAAATGCTGCCCTCAAATCAATTTAAAATGCTCTTGAATTATGATAGGAAATTTATTCCATAGATTTTTGGTCTATTTTTTACATCTTGTTCATACTTCATAGATATTTTTCTGTCTTCTTTGAATTTTGTAAACATTTTTAGAATATTGTTCTAACAGTTTAATGGCTTTTCTTGATCTTTGTTGGATATTTTATTTTCTAAATATTTTATTTATATTTTCGAATAGTAATATTTTTTTCTTACCAGTGTGAATATTTATTGAATATTTCTTTATTATAACGATATCATTCATATATTTCTGAATGTTTGCTGGAATTTTTTTCATTTTACATTTTATTTACATTTTTAACATTTGTTAATATTTTTTTCATTGTCATTAATATCTGCTGAATATTTCTATGTAAAAGTAATAACAATTTTCTTAGTATTTTTCTTCCACTTGTTAATCTTAATTGGACATTTATTTATATGTTTTTCATTTTATTGGGATTTTTTAAACATTTTGTTGATGTTTTTTTTTAACTTTTTGTTACATTTTTACATTTTTAAACGTTTTATTTATGTTTTTTGTAATTTTTATTAACATTTTTCTTATTCTTGTTCATATTTATTGAATATTTCTTCGCAATATTTTCCTTGATATTTTTCTTCAAGTTGTTCATTTTTGTTGAACATTTATTCATATATACATTTTTTACAGTTCCTTTAAATTTTTCAAAACATTTTGTGAATGATTTTGTAGCTAATTTTTAACATTTATAAATATGTATTGTTTGACCTTTTATTTGTATTTCTAAACTTTTTATTAATGTTTTTCTTACCTTTTCTTGTTAATATTTATTGAATATTTCTTTCTCTGTCCACGCTTCCGCCTCACGGTTACCATGGTGACAGCAGCCGGCAGCCTCACCGGAAACAGAAGCGGAGGGCGGGAAACAAAGTGTGGTAAACACTAATGCGCATGTGCAATGGGTTGCTCGGCTCGCAGCAAACATCCGGCAGCCATCTCAGAACCGTTTTAGGTTCCAGTGATTTTATCCGCGAACCGGACCGGGACGACCCGAACCGACTGGGACGACCCAAGCCCGACGTCCGTCTGGAGGAGGAGCCGACGGCTGCACCGGAGGGAGGAGCCGGGAGGAGAGAGGAGCCGGGAAAGTAGAGAGCAGAGCCGGGAGAAGAGAGAGAGAGGATCCGGAAGAGGAGAGAGTAGAACCAGAGGAGTTTCAGGAGGAATAATCCGGTTAGTTTATGTTGTAATGCGTTAATATAACATTTATTAATGATGTGTATATTTTTATTTTTGTTTTTAGTTCCCAGAATGCATCCAGCAAACATTCAGAAAAATATTAATAATATTATTACAACGAAATATTCAATAAATATTAAGAAGAGGAAGAAAATAATTTAAAAAAAAAAAAATGTACATATAAAATGAAAGTAAAATCAACAAACATCATGAAAAATATTAAAGAAATTATTAATATATAGAAATATTGAATACGTATTAACAAGAGTAAGTAAAATATTAATAAAGGGTCAAAAAATATAAATAAAATGAAAAAAGAAAAAAATTCAACAATCATTAAGAAAAATATTTTTGATATTATTTTTATAACGAAATCATTACTAATTATTAACAAACTTAAGTAAAACATTAATAAAAAGGTTAAAAATATACATAAAATGTAAAATAGAAAAGAAAAATTAACAAAAATATGAATGAAATTATTTATTAAATTATTATTATAAAGACATTTTCAAGAAATATTTTTAAGAGTGACCAAATATATAATATAATATATATAATATATAATATTTTAGAAAATAAAATTTCCAACAAAGGTTAAGAAGAGCCATGAAAGTATCACCACAATGTTCTAAAAATATCCACAAAATGTAAAAGAAGAGAGAAATATCCATCAAGAATAAAACAATATTAAATTGTTCAGGAAATTAATATTACATTTATTAAATGTGTGTTTTTTATTTTTATTATTGTTCCCAGAATGCATCAGGAATAAAGTGTAAATAAAAAGTTCCTTCAAGTTGGAACATTTCTGATGAAACCTGTTAAACTAATAATTTTTAACTGTTTTTCAAATTTGCCCTAAAATTGTTCATTCTTTTCATTAGACAGCAGAGTGTGCTTCAGTAAGGAACGTTTAGATTTAAAATAATTAATGTGTGAACTAAAATATCTCTTTTTTCATGGACAAGCTGCTATTTAAAGGGTTGACGTCCTCAAGCTGAGTGGATGTTTGTTAGGCTGATGTGACTCCGTTAAAGTGGAAAATAACGTCAATATTTTAGACTTTTCTGGAGTTTTTTTATCCTCTGACAGTCGTTCTGTGTGACGTCCAGAGTCTGGTGGAGCTGAGAACATCTGAGGACCAAGACGTCGTCTGAAGCAGATCTTCAGTTTCCTGATGATGAAGAAAACTCCTCCGTCGTCCTGAAGAACAGCCGGCGGTCGGACAGCGTCTACTGCAGCTTTCAGGTTTGTAGTCTCTTAGAACATCTCCGGAATCTCTTGAAATGATCAGAATGACTTGTCTCAAATATCTTGAAACTCGACCTAAAGGACAGGAAGTTGTCCTAAATGAATAAAATCTGATTGAAATTGTTAAAATTTTAACAAAAAAATTGACTAAAATGAGTCATTAAATGTGTAAAATTTCCTTAAAGGTCTTCAAATTGACAGTTTGATGACAAAAATGTGTCAAAAATGGATCCAGAATTATAATCAATACCCCAAGTAATGCGAAACTTGTCCAAACTGACAGAAACATTGCCCAAATGTTCTTGTTTTCTTGTTAAATTACTCCAAATCCGACAAAGTGAACTGAAACTAATGAAATAACAGCTGGTCTGGATCTTGTTGCAGGTTCAGGTCCTGGTTCTGGTCGGTTCTTGTCTGGATCTTGCTTCAGGTCCTGGTTCTGGTGTGGATCTTGTTGCAGGTTCAGGTCCTGGCTCTGGTCGTTCCTGTTTCTGGGCTGGATCTAGTTACAGGTTCAGGTCCTGGTTCTGGTCTGTTCTGTTCTGGTTCTGGTCTGGGGTCCAGGGTCCAGATGGTGCGGGGCCGAGACCTGAGTGACTTTGAGCGAGGCTTCATCGTCGGGGCCCGGATGGCCGGAGCGTCGGTCACCAGGACAGCACAGCTGGTCGGTGTCTCCATAGGAACCGTTGCCAAGGTGACGTCGGCATTCAGGGCGACGGGGAAGACGTCGGTCAGCCGGGTCGGGAACTGCGGCCGGCAGCGGACGCTGGACGACCGTGACGCTCGCGCTCTGGTCCAGTTCGTGAAGCAGAACCGCAGCGCCACGCTGGCCCAGGTCACCCAGAACCTCAATGCCGGGCGGAACCTCGCGGTGTCGGCCCGGACCGTCCGCCGACAGTTGCACCGGGAGGGGTACTACAAGGAGGTGGAGGGGCAGAAAGCACTGGGCAGGGGGCAGGAAGGAACCCAGAAATGTGGTCCGGAGGATGGACCCAAAGAGACGGAACCAGAACCAGCACCTGTGGGAGACGGGTAGGCTCGAAAGGGTCTGAAACGACCCAAAGACTGGACCTAAATGACTCGAAAAGATCTGAAACGACCCAAAGACTGGATCTAAACGACTCAAAGAGGTCTGACATGACCTAAACTCGTCCAGAACGGTCCGACGTTGAGGACTGAAAGTCAACAGAGGAACTGATGGAAACCTGAAACAGGAAGTTGTAAAACCCTCATTTCCTGTCTACAGAAACCTCCTGAACTCATTAGCTGTGTTGAATCTATAAGATAAGATAAGATAATCCTTTATTACTCCCCGTGTCCGGGGACATTTCCCATGTTACAGCAGCACACAGCATACAGCAAGAGCAACAATAAACAACAATATAATTATAATCATAATAATATTCACAATAAGTTCAACAAAACAACTTGTACATGTTTGTTTTTTGTATTTTCACAAACACAATAAAGGTTTTTAAACAAGTTGTAGTCCTGATGGACTTGAGATGTTTGAATGTTCTCAGAAGTTCTCTGGCTCTGGAGGAACCAGCTGGATGTGACACAGTCCTCATCAAAATAAACCAAAGTTTGTTCAGAATAGCCCAATAATGAATAAAATGTCCTTATGCATGTCACATGGTAAAGGTTTTACTGAACAGCAAATAAAGTAATTAAAATGTCTTCAGAAAATATTATAAACTTAACATTTTCATGTAGAATGTGTTAAAACTTTTAGTTGTGAAATAAAATGTAAAGCACAGAAAGTACACAAATCTTTAAATTCTTATTTTGTTATTGTTTTTTTAAGCAATTTCTTCAAATATTCGGTTTTTAATAAAATAAACAAAAAACTACATATTTTCAGTGACGTGATGACCCCGTTTACGTCCGTACGTCGTGACGCTATAATGTCATCACCGCGCCGCTGGTGTTTTCAGGAGAGTAGTTTGTTGTCGGACCGGCGGCCCGCTGTCGAGTGGTGGATCCTTTCACGCAGTTTTTTTCCGCTTTGAGCAGCTGGACAGCGCCTCTCCTCTGCCTCATGAGCCCACCGGACACCTCGCCGACATTCCCCCGCAGCACGGCGGCCAGCAGCTAGCTCAGCTCCCCGCCAGGCCGGCTGGAAGTAAGGCAGGCTAGCAGCTTGTTAGCCGCTAGTTAGCAGCTAGCCGGCTACATCAGGTTGGTACGTTGGAGGCTGGCAGCCAGTTAGCAGCGAGTTAGCATCACCGAGTGGGAGATAATTTCACTCTGCTTTCTGTGTCTGAGCAGCAGAAAAACAAGCTTCTTAAAGTTTCAAAAAATGCACTGAAGTAAAAACTGTCTTTAAATTTAATCTGAATTAAAACGAGAAACTGGCTTTTGTCCTATTTCAGCTGAAATACAACAAAACAGAAAACAAACTGGGGATTTCTGAGTATCAACTTAAGTATTTCGTTCATTTATTGAGTTTTTAAAGGTTTTAGGTAATAATGTTTAAAGCACTGGCAGCTGAAAAATGTTTAATAACTTCTGTATATTTCTTTCTTTTCTTAAACAAGTAATTTCACAGAGAATTTCTCTGGATATGTTACTCGCCTTTTTAAAAATTAAATTGTTATTATCGATATTTTCCTAATTGTTCTAAGATGTCTTCATCATAGTATTTGTAATTTTTAATTAATCATGATATTTTTCTGATGTTTTATTTCACCAAAGGAAAGTTTAACGACATTGTATTTTTTTCATATGTTTACATTTTACAAAATCATCACATCAATATTTTTTGGCCATATTTATAATTATTTTATTTTAATATTTTTTTTTAGGAATTAATGCTATTGTTATTACCAATTAATTTAGTTATTTATTTTTTCCTTCTGGGCATTTTCCTTTAAATATTTTTATGCTGTTGTGTAGAAAGTTAATCATGATGTGTTGTAATGTGCTAAGGTTTTACACATTAGTCATTTTTGCATTTTTTTCTGGAGTAATTTATTCAGAATATTCAGATTTTTTAATCATAGTGAATCAACTCATTAATTTGATTATTATTTAATAATAATATTTAAAAATGTTTGTCCCGTTTTCATGCAGTTGTTGTGGGAGTTACACATTTTTACTGATTTTTTTCCAAACTTTGTAATTTTTCAATAACAAAAGCATGGTATGAATTGGTATATTTCTTACAAGAGTTGTAGTCCTCCTCCCCACCAGGTGGCGTTCCCGTTACACGCATTTACACACAGACACACGTATGTATGGAGGCATACATGCCCCTCACATTTGCTGGAATATATTTTCAAGCATATAAATGCTACAAGAGGAAAGTATATGTACACAAATACACAAATAACTAAACGTATAGACACACACTGAAGACTGAAATCCATCTGCTTCAAATATTGCACTCGTAATACCAACATTTGGGCCTCTGATAGATCAACAGAGTTTTAGTGTTCTAAGATTTAAACCAGCAGTCAGGGAGAGACATTGAGGGTTCAGTTATGAAGTGTGACCAGGTTTTGTCATATTTATTCTCAAGCCCATGTATACTTAATTTTTTCTAAGTCTAATCCCAACATCACCTATCTGACCCAGTGAATATATGTAGGAGGATTCTTTCCCTTCCAGTTCAGCAGTATCATGCAGTAGCTATTGCATTTCTGTGGAGGCAGGACACCCCAAACTCATCCCAACTACACCAAAAATGCCTGTTGAAGGGTCAGGTTGCAGACCAAAAATTGTGCGAAGACGGACATGACCAAAGCAAGTGCCCCAAGGAGACAGGGGTACATGGACATCTCGGACAGTTTGGTGTAACACCTGGGTATATTTCTGGGTGTATTTCTCCAGTGCCTCCTTCCCAAGCTGCCCTGGTTTTATCCCATGTGTGGGGATAGCTATTCAGGATTAAAGCCTATATTTTTGAAACGGCTCCTTTGTGGAGTGGATTTACATTAAGGACTGAATACAGTAAGTCTTTAGGGGGTATCCAGAGAAGTGTCTGGAAGCAAAACTCTGAACCTGAAGGTACCTACAGAGATGAGATTTTGGCAGGTTATGGTCCTCACACAGGCGCTCAAATGACACAAAACCGTCATCACTACAGAGACCTGGGAAACAGACCAGACCACTTCTATGCCAAACTGCAAAAGCCTGATCTGTTTGGGATGGTGCAAAAAGATGACTAAACATTGCTAGAGAAAAGCTGCATGTGTTTGTCAGATTAAAGTGTTTTCTTAATGGTCCCCAAATCCTAATTGAATTCTGGACCATCGCACTTGTGCTCCACTGGCTTGCTCTGACATGCAGTGGAAAATGAGCAGTTAAGATTGAAACTGGAAGTGTGGCTGTCAGCTCCATATCAGCCCAGATCGGACCCACACACAAACAGTAATCCAATACGTCAGTTTAGTAATGTTGGCTGCCCAATAGTAGAATAAAACATTGGGCAAACCCAGACCACCGTCAGACCTGACTCTCTCCAGGCTTGCCTTCTTTATACGTGCAGGTTTTCTGTTCCATATGAACGCACACATGAAGCGCTCCAGCTGAGCAAAATAAGGTTCTGGTAGAAAGATGGAATCATTTGAAATAAATAAAGCAATCTTGGCGTTATAGTCATCTTTCCTGCATTTATTCCACCTGCCAAAGGGAATGGAAATGTTGACCACCTGTCTAAATCCATCTTGGTGCGGTTTAAAGTGGATCTATAGTTGTATCAGAAAACAGCTTTGATCGAGCCTGCAGCTTCTATTCCCAAATAAGTACATTTATCTTTTTCTGTCTTGAAAGGCAGACGTTCATAATTGACCTGTCTTTCCAGATGATTTAATGGAAATAATGATTTTGATAAGTTTATTTTCTACCCTGACATGCTGCTAAAATTCTGCAGTAGTTTGAGGAAATGGGGTCTGCTCTCCATTAGGTCTGATATCAGCAGAAGCAAGGCTTTATGTTTGTTTCACCCCTGGAGATACTTTTAATCCTATCATCTGATCTGATGTCGAACAGAAAGGGTGACTAACAGCAGCCCTGCCTCGTACCTCTGTGACGGGGGAAATATTCAGAAATCAGACCATTTGTTCCTACCATTGGTGCTGAATATAAGACCTTGATCCATCTACAGAAAGTAGAAACAAACAGATTTTTATTTTTTGCAAAGTGTTACTGATATTTTAACAATATTTTGAGGTTTAATATATTTTAATTTTATTCATGACTCTCTTCACATGTTTGATAAATATTGATACATTCTTTTCTGATTTGCATTTTTTGGGGGATTTTTGTTGGTTTTAAAAAAAACTTTTCAGATATCTCTATAAGATGTTTTATTAGGGATGCACGGTTTCCATTTTTTCTTTAACCGTGAGTTGGAGCCCTGAATCTCAGTCGCTCAGTCACTATTATTGTTTTATTATAATTAGTATCTGATTTATTTTGAATATTTTCCTGTTTAATAACTCTTTGGAGGTTTTATTGATAGTTTATTTCACTAATATTTAAAATTTGTGTTTTCAGGATGTTGTCTCCATTCAGGATCCCCAAGAAGAAGCAGGAAGTGGACTGTGGCTCCGCCCACCAGTCACCGTTGGCCCGCCTTCAGAGCCCTGCGCCTACACTAAAGGTGGTATCAACAGCTGTTTGTCTTTTTAAGGTGGTGTCACTGTGCTGTACGTCTCTATGTCCCAGTTTGGGTGATTTAAGGTGGTATTAATGATCTGAAAATGTTTTGTGGCTGTTAAGGTGGTATTGGCAAACCCTGACCATCTCTCTTATGTACTATTTGCACGGGATTAATCCTACCTGGGGACGTCTGGTAATTTGTGGTTACTCCAGGACGTCTGTTTTTCTCGTGGTGCGTTCGTACGGGATAAGTGAAGTCAGTCTTTTACTCAAATTTACTGATATTACATCCCGGATATGGTGTCAGATCTGTGCCGGTCACAACATCCGCTGTTATCACGTCCATCATAGATATGGTATGTAGTCGTCATGGCAACAGTAAACATGTCAAAGCAGCAGCGTGACTTTTGAACAGCGGGCAGCGTTGTCGGGATAACGGGCTGTCAGGGCGTTTGGATTCAGCCTGTTGAAAGATTTGCTTCTCGCCTGCTGCTACGCATGTCATCCATCTCAATATCCTCCCAAATTTCCCTCTTCTTGTTCATTTAATTTTGCCGTTTCTGTGAATGGTCCGTAAGCCTGTTGTGTATAGACCTACTCCTGTATTTGCTCCTAAAATTCTAATTTCCACCGCAGCCTCCATAATTCAACTGAAAAAGATGTAGCAAAAGACGTGCAATAATAACAACAAAAATACCCTCCAATCGCTAAAATGCAGATTTGCACGGGACTAGTATTATCCCAGGATGTCGGTGTTTGGTGAAATATAGTAGGTCATATGTGGGGGAATTATTACTTTACCAATTACTGACATGGAGCATTCATACAGGATTAAGATCAACGACCTCCTCTGCTATTATTACAAATGACCAGAGCAAGTAGGGCTTAATCGCTGGGTCATTTAAGGTGGTATTGCTAAAGGTCTTTTAGTGGCTAATGTATGTAGCTAATTTAAGGTGGTATTTTTCTGTGTCCTGCTTTGCACAGGGTTACGGGGACCGGCCCGGCGCTGACAGGGTGCATGCTGGGAACGGCGTGTCCTCAGACAGACGGAGGGCGGTGCAGCGCCCCCTACAGGCTCCGTTCCACCAAACGTCCTGCAGGTCGTTCAGAGACACGGTGAAGACGCAGCTGGGACTCGACGGAGGCGGAGCTTCAGCGGCCAATCACAGAGCACCAGGAAGACGCAGTGGCCAATCAGAGCCGAGACAGAGAGCCGAGTCGTCCTTTTGTTCCGACAGGTGGGAAGTTCAATCCAAATGGAGCAGAAAGTTTAGTTTTACGTCAGATTTATTATCACAGTTTATTTTATTACTAATAGTTCATGAATATTTTGATATTTCTGGATATATACTAGTTTAAGTTTTTTATTTTTTTATTTTTTGTTTGACTTTTTTCTCAAATATTTTAATTATAGTGTAAATTTTTATTGGTAATAATAATTTTTAAATATTATTGCATATTTTACCGTTTGTAAATCTGTCTTTTAGTTTTTTCCTTTTTATGTTTGATACATTTTCAGAGATTTTTTTAATATATTCAGATTTTTGAAAACATATTTTACTACTTTTTTCTTTTTGTTTTGCTAATTTTATTTTTTCCTGAAGTATTTCATTCATAGTGTTCAAATTTTTAAATTTGATGTTTGAATTAACTCATTCATTTGATAATTTTTCTGAAAGTTTGCAACTTTTTTCAAGTTTTTATGATATTCAGATTTTTTATTGTTGTTTTAATGCAATTATTCTGAGATTTCGATGTTTTTACTCATGTTTTTAGAGAAGTTTTGTTTTAATCTTCTGTTGTGTCAGCTGCAACAGAGATCATACTAATTTTGTACAATTTGACTATTTTATCCTGAATATATTTTACTCCTTTGTTTCCAAGAGGTTCCAGAAATATTTGTGCCATGTTTTTGTAACTGCTCTTTAATATTTTGTCACCTATATATTCATATCCATTACAAGCATTTTTAAAAGTATTTTCCCTCACATTTGGCTGACCTATCATTCATCTCTGTTAGAGATTTTCTTCTCTCCATTTCCACATATATTCACATTATTTTGGCAGCTTTTGTGGATATCTGTATTATGTTTTTCTGAGATTTTTCTTCACAATTTTCTAGTTAATTTAGTAATTACACTTCTTATTTTGCAACAGGTTATTAATATTTTAATAATGTTTTTAGGTTTAATCAAGACATTTTCTATAAAGTTAGTGATATTTTTATGGATTTTCTGAATATTTCCATTTTACTTTTGACACTGAATATTTAGAGTTTTTTCTGTTTTTTTTTTTAAACACTTTTTCAGTTTTTTTGTTATTTTTTTATTTTGGATTTTTGGCATATTTTTCCAGAATTTTGTGTTGATTTTTTTTATATATATATTTTTGGATTTTTTTTTCAGTTTTTTCCATCTTAGTGACTGTTTTTATTGAAAGTTTTTTTTAGATATTTTGCTGATATTGTTCCAGATTTTATTGATATTTTAATGATTTTTTTCAGCTCTCAACACTATTTTAGATATTTTAGGCTGCTGTTCTCTTTCTGTCCACAAGATGGCGTCCAAAGAGAGCGTCTGACCGCCTGCTGCAGCCTGAAGATCACCTGCCTCCACCACAGAAGAAGAAAAGCGTCCCAGGTGAGCTTCCTCCCAGCATCGCTCTGGAGACAGGCGACTCTCTGGCAGCGCTGCAACCCAAAGGGCATGCTGGGAGTCCAAGTCCTTCACCACCAGGACTACAACGATGGAGGACGAGGGAGTGCAGCGGAGACAGCAAGGAACAGGTCAGAGCTCACCTTCACAATAAAGGTACAAATACAGTTAGAAAATATTTCACAATAAAGGTAAAAATACTGAGATTATAGTTTTAATATATTTCACAATAAAGGTAAAAATACTGAGATTATAGTTTAAAATATTTCACAATAAAGGTAAAAATACTGAGTTTATACACTCAACAAAAATCTAAACGCAACACTTGTTTTTGCTCCCATTTTTTATGAGATGAACTCAAAGATCTAAAACTTTTTCCACATACACAATATCACCATTTCTCTCAAATATTGTTCACAAATCTGTCTAAATCTGTGATAGTGAGCACTTCTCCTTTGCTGAGATAATCCATCCCACCTCACAGGTGTGTCATATTAAGATGCTGATTAGACACCATGATTAGTGCACAGGTGTTCCTCAGACACTCTGAAAGGTGCAGTTTTATCACACAGCACAAGGCCACAGATGTGGTAATATTTGAGGGAGCGTGCAATTGGCATTCTGACAGCAGGAATGTCAACCAGAGCTGTTGCTGGTGTATTGAATGTTCATTTCTCTACCATAAGCCGTCTCCAAAGGCGCTTCAGAGAATTTGGCAGTACATCCATCCAGCCTCACAACCACAGACCACGTGTAACCACAGCAGCCCAGGACCTCCACATCCAGCATGTTCACCTCCAAGATGGTCTGAGACCAGCCACTGGGACAGCTGCTGAAACAATCGGTTTGCATAATTTGCATAGTGGGCAGTCTAAGGCACACCTGTGCACTAATCATGGTGTCTAATCAGCATCTTGATATGACACACCTGTGAGGTGGGATGGATTATCTCAGCAAAGGAGAAGTGCTCACTATCACACATTTAGACAGATTTGTGAACAATATTGGAGAGAAATGGTGATAATGTGTATGTGGAAAAAGTTTTAGATCTTATATACTGAGATTACAGCCTGAAAATATTTCACAATAAAGGTAAAAGGGAGGCGGAGCCCAGAGAGGAGGCGGAGCCCAGAAAGGAGGCGGAGCCTGGACATAAAGGAGGACCTGAGGGAGAAGGGGAGAGAGAGATGGATTGAGTTCAGAGAGAACAACAGATCCACCGTCCTGCATCTGAGACTGAAACCAAAACCCAGTCCTCGAAGAAAACCGAGTCAGACGGAACCCAGTGAGTTTGATCTAGTCATCTAGTTCTGTCTGACACGTTTCCACAACCTTCATGTACACAGTTTTATGATTTGGTACATTAATGTCCACATTTCTGGTACTTAAGTGCATTAATATCCATATTTTTGGCACTTTAATCCATTAATATCCAGGATTTTTACACTTTAGTACATTATTATCCACATTTTTGATACTTTTATGTCTTAATATCCTTGTTTTTGACCTTTTTTCCCATCCACCTGGTCCTGTTTGTTCCCAGTTGAGGCCTGCAGACTGACCTAGTTTGTGTGTCTATAAAGCCTTTTTTGTGTGTTTAAAGTGCGTCATGTTTGTGGGTCAGCATGCCTGTAAACAACTGGTGTTTACAGCATGTTCCTGCTAATTACAGCAAATTTAAAGGCCCAGCTCAGCGTGAGAACCTGCAGTGGAATAATGTGGAGCAGTGGCTGCTTTAGCTTCCTAAATGAGGATTTTCTGTTTTTCTGGGTCTGGAAAGATGATAAAGTGAATTATCTGGAGGTTTTCCACTGTTTGTTGGTTTAAAGAGACGCCAGACTCAATGTCTGCTGTGAAAAAACATGAAAACAACTGTTTTTTTTTCTGGTTTTGGTCACAAGTAAAGGTTTCTAAATCTGCTTTTCCTTCAGTTGTCCTTTCGAGTGAAGAGGAGGACGAAGGCGAAGAAACCAGGACGGTTCAAAGCAGCAGCCGATTGGACGAATCCTGTAGAGAAAGATCAGACCAGGTGGGACTCACCTGGACAACAGTCTGCAGTTCTTGATCCTTTAGTCCATTAGTATTCAGATTATTGACACTTTAGTCTGTTAATATCCAGATTATTGACACTTTAGTCCATTAGTATCCATTTTTTTTATATTTTAGTCCATTAATATCCATGTTTTTTGCTCCTTTAGTCCATTCATATCCAGATTATTCATCCTTTGGTCTGTTAACCCTTTAAGCTTCAGTCAATTCCAGCCGTTTTCAGTACAAAAAAATCACTAATATTCTATTTTTAAATAAAAAAAATTACGAAAAATACGGGGAATATTGGACGCGCATCGCGAGGTGCATTTCCTTGAAAACGACCGATTCGGGGATTTTATACCGACTTCAGGACATGTTTTGGATAAAATAGTTTCCTGGCTTGTGTCATCTGATGTAAAAGGTTGGATTATGGCCGTTTTTTGTGGAATATTTTTTTTTGTGTGTAATAATAAACCCGGAAATGTGAGTCGCGCTGTGTACGTTGAAGCCGTGTATAGAGAACGGATGGATGAATATTTGTTTTTGTCGGACAAATGTGTTTTTCTCACCCGCTGTGGTAATCACATCTGAAAGTGGTTTATACCGGCGGATTCATGAGAATCTAAGCTTTCCATCGGCGTATAGTGTTTGTATAAGCGCGTTTGCGGCCGTCGGACATTCTTGAAATTCCTATGCAAATTAGTAGGTGTACCGCCGGCGGTACACTGAAGCTTAAAGGGTTAATATCGAGTTTATTGAGGTTACTTCCTCCATATTTCCCTCCTATCGTGTTTTTATGTGTGTAACAGGAGGAATCGTGCTGTTGTCAGAATGTTCTGGCAGCGTTTCCATGTTCTCTCAGTGATGAGAACATAGTGGGACATGGAGAAGCTCTGATCATAACAACAGTGTGTTCTTGTGCTGAACAAACAGCTCCAGGTCCTCCTGTTAGATCCAGGAGGTTTTATTTAGAGTCCACCTGGAGACCAGCACATGACCCACCACTAACTCTGATCACAGCTCTTTAAACTGCCCTAGTTATTCACTGTGTCATGCCTTAGGATCCACACTGGGCTGTTATTATCCTCACTTTGTTCTGGTTTGTGTGTTCATGTGCAGCTTTTACACACTCTGTGCACTAATATCTATATATTTGGTACTTCTGTGCATTAATATTCATTTTTTGACATGTCTTTTGCATTGATATCCAGGTGTTTGACACTTCCATGTGTTAATGTCCATAGTTTTGGTATTTCTGTGCATTAATATCCAGATTTTAGACATTTCTTGTGTTTTTTGTGTTTTCATTTTGGCCAGTTTTGTGTGTTAATATCATGTTTTTTTCAGAGCTTAGTGTGTCTTTGTTGCTGTTTTGTACTTATTTGTCAGACTGTGTGGTTGTTGTTTCTGGTTGCTTTGGTTGTGTTCATCTTGTGTGTCTTTGCTGTAATTTCTGTCTCTAGTCGTCTTTTTGTGTGTCTAACGGCTGCTTGTGTCTCAGTTTGCGCTGAATCTGCATCTTTTTGTGTTGACTTTGCCTCTGTTCCTGGTCTTTGTGTGTGTATGTGTCCTTGTTGTGCGTCTTGGTGTGTGCTCTTGTTGTGTGCTAAACTCCACCTGTGTGTCGTCTGACAGGTGAGTCCACCTGAAGCTCCGCCCTCCTACCTGCAGCTGCCGTTTGCTTCGCTCCACTCCGGCCTGACGGAAGTGGACGCCAACGGGATGATGACGGTGAGTCATCAGTTTTCCTCAACAATCCTGACGTCATTCAAACACTTTCAACATAAAAGTCCTCATAGTCAGCACAGTCTGGGAAATCTGAAGCTTTTATTTTGAAAAACACCATTTTTCATCTCGTCAAGCTGAAAACATTCATACTGCTGTCCATTTATATCCGTATTCTTATTAATCTCCATGACAGTCGCTGACTTTGTGGACTTGTCTTTAATGTACAGCTTAAACTGTCTCTCTCTGCTTGTCCTCCGTGTGTGATTTGCACATGTATGTTCTGTTTACGTTACACGCATGTTGAAGTCGGTACAAACGCATTCAAATGTGTTCTCTGGCAGCAAACGGATGAAACATTTCTGTCCAACTTCAACACTTTAGGCTGGCTTCTCTTTTTCCACGTCCGCTTCCAATACGCACACACACACACACACACACACACACACTCCTATCTGAATGCAGCGATCTGATTGGCTCAGAGCAGCGTGTTCAGCTTTAATGACTCTCATGTGTTTTCAGGGTTCCAGGTTTTTTTGGTTTGTTTCATTGTGTGTTTAAAAAACAAGAGCCAAGAAACGTCCTAAACCCTGCCAGTTAAACAGCAGAATAATAGTAGTAATAACAATAAATCATGTTCAGGTGTTCTGTTAAACACCACAATGAGAAATCATGTTTTATTCTTCTGTTTTCTCCTCAGGTCACTGAACACGCCATCACTATCCCTGTCAAAGGTAACCATCATCACGTTTCACGAACTGACAGCGTTTTCTCAGGATCTTAGTATTTCACCACTTTTGTCTGGAGTTGTCTGTTTTTATCCCACCTAAAATGTCTTGTGTTTTTGTCAGATAAATTTACAGTAATTGATCGTAATCTTTGAAATATATTTCTTTTTGAACATTAATATCTAGATTTTTTTGTACTTTTGTGCATTGATATCCAGGTTTTTTACCTTCTGTGTGTTAATATTCATGTTTTTTAGACTCTTCTATCCATTCACCTTTGTGTGTTCCAGGTGTTGAGGAAGGGGAGGTGACTGTGGTGGCGTCTCAGGTTCGGGGTTATGGTGTTTGGGATGGGGGCGTGGCTCGGGGCGGGGCTCTGCTGGCGTCCTGGGAAGGCCCCGCCCCCTCGCTGGTCTTCCTGTGGGTGACGGACGCTCAGGCCAACCTGCTGAAGACGGAGCTGTCGGCCATCCAGACCTCCTCCGGTAAGACTCATTATGATGTGACACAAAGTCAGAGGTATGATTTAAACTTGTTAAATAATTTATGTGGTCTTTCGTGGTCCCTCATGGTGGGGTTCCTCCTGTTCCTCCTGGTCTGGTGCCTCCTGGTCTCTGCAGGGCCTTCCTGCTCCTTTGTTCTGCTGGTGTTGAAGGAGCAGCTGCAGGAGCTTCAGGCGGCCCTGCTGGCCTCCATCCTGGACATGGATCCGTACCAGGAGGGCCGGTCCTGTGGTTCTGGTCCAGCGTCTCCTCTGGAATGGGCTGATGGACTGCTCCTCCTGCACAGCTGCCCTCCTCCTGTGGACCAGCACCTCCTCAGACTGCTGGGACACTCCACCGTCAGAAGGTCCTCTGGTCCTCCGAAGACCTACAGTCCTAAGGTGAGGACCTGGGTCTTCAGGATTAAAGGATCCTGATGGTTTAAAGACACTAAAGAAACTCTTCTGCTTTCAGAGGTCCAACCAGCTGAGCTGCAGCCTCAGGAACAAGACCAGAACGTCTGCTGAGCTGCCCACCAGGTAGAACCAGTAAGACCAGTAGAACCAGTAAGACCAGTAACACCAGTAGAACCAATACAGTCAGTGAGACCAGTAAGACCAGTAACACCCAGTAGAAGCAGTAACATCAGTAGAACCACTAAGACCAGTAACACCAGTAGAACCAATAAGACCAGTAACACCAGTAGAAGCAGTAACATCAGTAGAACCAATAAGACCAGTAACACCAGTAGAACCAATAAGACCAGTAACACCAGGAGAACCAATAAGACCAGTAACACCAGGAGAACCAATAAGACCAGTAACACCAGTAGAACCAATACAGTCAGTAAGACCAGTAACACCAGTAGAACCACTAAGACCAGTAGAAACCAATAAGACCAGTAACACCAGTAGAACCAATAAGACCAAGTAACACCAGTAGAACCAATACAGTCAGTGAGACCAGTAAGACCAGTAGAAGCAGTAACATCAGTAGAACCACTAAGACCAGTAACACCAGTAGAACCAGTAACTATGAACGCTATTCTGGTCTCCAGGCTGATCCAGTATCCTGAAGCTCCCAGTAAAGGACGGATCCGGTGACCAATGAGGATCTGATCTGTCTTCAGGAAGGAAACTTCCTCAATGATGTCATCATCGACTTCTAACCTCAAGTCAGTTACAGTTATTGATTATTAATTATGAGTTACTATTTCCATCAGTCGCACCAGGTGTCTCTTGATCAGAGTGTATTTACCATCGGTTACCACCAAGGCTGGATCCCAAACCCCCCCTACACACTCCCCCCACTACCGAGTGTCACTCCAAAAGAAGTCACACTCGCAGCTGTGGAGGGCACTATTATTGAAGGGGAGGGTATAAATACGATGGTCAGGAATGGGACGCCCTGTCGCCTCACCAAGAATGGGACGCCCTGTCGCAGATCAACGTGACGTGAATGCAACATCGTACATCAGTAATGCAACCACACCTCCGCGCATCGACCACGTCTCTGAAATACGTTTGAGTTGAAAGAGGCCTTATTGTTGGTTGATTTGTGTTATCTGTCACCATATTTGGTTTATTTCATGGAGAAAATTGCGACAGCATCTTATGTTTAAAGGATAGTCTCGTAAGTTTATGAGACTTCACTTAGATCCAAACTGAGCTTCTTTTTAGTTCCTGAAAGATGTTTGATTTCTATCAAACAAACTGCAGAAAGATACGACAAGAATATCGCTGTAAATTTGTTACGGAATGTAAAATAAATGTTAGCGTCCAACAAAATCCGTTCTTTGATCTCAATCCCACATGTGTTTTAGGCAGTTTAAAATGTCAACATGAGTTCCAGAATATCTGGTGTCCAGAATCAAACACTTCTGCTCCAAACGTTGTTCCCAAAACACCATAAATAGTTCAGTAATGTTCTACATCCGACTAATGACGTCTGCTGACGCTGAAGATGCCGGTCAAAGTGTGTGTTGGGAACGTTGCAGTTTGATCAAGATCCGTCTTAATTCAGTTTCACAGCACAATAATGGAAGAAGCTCATTTGGATATTGCTCTGTTTCTGGACGTGGTGTTCTCACGTTCCCAGCAACTATTTGGTTTCCTGACCCGAGATGTTCTCAACAGAACCCAAAGAACCGGATCAGAACAAGAATCGTGGTTTTTTACTGTTGTGTTTTAAGATACAAATTTAACATTATCCAAGTGTAAACATGCCTTAAAACTGCCGTTGGGAGTTTTAGCAGCCAACGAGCCCATGACAATAACTCTGTGTGGTATAATGCCTCCAACAGACTCAGGTAGCAAAGAATATTTGTAGTCAACTGGGACAAAGTTCTTTAACCAACTGGAACATTTTAATGACTGGTAGTTCCAACTGGCTTCCTCAGCTGAGTGATAACATCGACTGATCCACATTTGTATAATTCATTGATTAAACTGTTGATTGCAGTAAGAAAACTTTTAAATATTGCATCTGTACTCTAGTTGTTTTGATCAGCAGAATTTAAGGTTGTCCTTTTAGATCATATTGTGATCGAAATAAATTTGGGTGGATTTTTAGGCAAATATTTGGCAAAAGGGTTAAAATATGTAAAGTTGGGATTCCAGGTTTATGTAGGAAAGTTTGGGTATATTGGAACCAGTATTTGTCTTTGCTGTGTAACCTGGCTGTTCCACCAGGTGGAGCCGTCTTCCGTTTTAATCCTGTAGAAACAGAGGAGGCATCAATTAGCACGACAGAGTTCATATTGGCAAGCAAGAGCATTGTGGGAGTTAGTTAGTAAAGGAGCACAATGGCAGAGACTCTGTTCTAATATAGATGACGCCAAAGCCGAACATATTAGTCAGCCTGGGTGTGACTTCCGTTCTTGAACATGTCGCATGTTGAGCGCTGCATTGAAGACGATCAGAAAACCCAAACGTTCCTTCAACGTCCACCTTAAAGCCCTGGTGATCGATGTTTCCCGCGGCGGTGCCAGTCGCCTTAAGACCGGTGTTGTCTTGAGAATGGCACCAGAGAAAACAGAGAGAGAACAGAGGTAGAGAGAGAGCAGGCAGAGAGAGGAGACAGGCGGAGAGTGTGTTGAAGGTTACACTCCAGTTGTCGTAGAAAGCAGACGTCACAGTACAGGGTTGTGTTGCTGCGTCTGGACGGTGGGAACAGACGGAGACGCTACGGGTGTTGGACCGTCTGGCCTATATACAGAAACGAGATATGCATAATCAGAATATCCAAACTAACCACAGCTGGGCCGCCGCTAGATCTCCAACGCCGCCACTGCCGGTTGCTATGGTATGGCGGCGATGGGGAGGGACGGATGGAGGGGAAGGGGTGGGGGCGGCGGCAGCTCTGTTCGCTAAAAAGACAAACAAAAACCGAACAAAAAAAAGGGTGTCACCGCTAAACACAACGAGTCGTCATGGGCAACGCTACACCGGGACACCAGCTAACTGTCAGTGGAAAAAACACGCGCACACAGGACGGCGTCACTACACGCTCTCTCTCTCACATAGATAATTAATATTGAAAAACCGTTTTTCTCTCTATTGAGGTGAAAAACAGACTCTTATATTAATTATCTTCATCTTCATTGTAGCAGTGGAGTGTGTGTGTGTGTGTGTGAGTGTGTGTGTGTCCTCAGTCTGTTATACACACTATGGAACAGGACACAGAGCTCCGTTCTGATTGGCCGATGGGTCCTTTCACCTTTCCTTCTCCTCCAGGAGGCTTTTGTTTTGTTTTATTAATTTTTTAAAAAACTGTCCTCTTGTTGCTAGGCAACGGCAGCTTCCTGGAGTCCCTGCTCCGATGGGCGGCGGCGGTGATGATGTCGTGGTCATGTGGCCTCCCTCCCCTGTTTGTGTTGTCGTCAGTGTAGGACTGGTTGCCGGGACGTCCAGACGACGGCGTCTGATTGGACGAGTTGAGGACGGAGGCGGGGCCGGTCGGCGTGTTTTGTTGAATGTTGAAGCACCAGGAAGGAGGGAGGAGTTTAACAGTACCTGCTGCTGAGAATGTGGGTGTCTGTGTATGTTGGGTGTGTCTATGTGTGTGTCTGTGTGTCATCCATCTTTATATACTGGTCTGGTAACATTCCATTCATCAGGCTTTGTCCACTGCAGGAAGGAAACTGCCCAGTTTGGCCCTTTTAGCCTGAAAAAACGATGTAAACGCCAGTTCTGGATTGGAGGCTAGCAGTGGGCACATGACAAAGACTGCTGTGGTGCTTAATGATCTGCGGTTTTCAGCTGCAGTACCTGGTTGTTCCCCAGGTGGAGCCTCTTTCTGCTTAATACTGCAGAGACTGGAGGAGGCGTCACTCAGACTACAGAAGTTCAATTTGGCAACCAGAGAGCATTGTGGGAGTTCAGCTACCAATTTCTAGACATTTAAGACTAGTTTTCAAGTAATTATGGACAAGTTTCAGTCATTTTAGACAAATCTTGAGCAGTCTTGGACAAGTTTTAGGTCATTTTGACAATATTTGTTCCAGCTGTAG
The DNA here is from genome assembly GCF_021347895.1 of Acanthochromis polyacanthus. Classification (NCBI taxonomy): domain Eukaryota; kingdom Metazoa; phylum Chordata; class Actinopteri; family Pomacentridae; genus Acanthochromis; species Acanthochromis polyacanthus. The sequence goes on along the minus strand of NC_067134.1, from coordinate 7,086,431 downwards.
TACCTGGTTGTTCCACCAGGTGGAGCCTCTACTGTTTACTGGTGTAAGTTACCCTGAGAAGTGGTCCAGTGGACTAAGTTCCTATTGACAAGCAGTTTAGCTAGTGGTAGGTACCATGACAAAGACCCTGTGGAGGTTAATGACCTCACCAGAGCTTGTGTTTTAAAGATGAACTGGAGACTAGTAGGACAGTGACCTGGAGGCTAACTGCACGTCTATCGTTAAAGCTAGCCTGATCAGATGGAACAAAGTCTTTTCCTTTAATTTGGTTCCAATAATTGAATGACTGTTAGTTAAGAAATCTGTTTATCTCCACAGGGATGGTTCTTCTGTCTGAACCCTTCCTGCAGTGGAAAAAGGCCTTTTATTAAAGTTAAGGATGTGGAGCTGAAGTATGCCAGCGTCCACCTGCCTGTTCCCAACATATGGCTCAGGACCCCTCTAAGGGGTCGCACAAAAAGAAAATGTTGTTCAGCTGATGGTATCTATGTTAGCATGACATAAGATTTGCCACGTCCAAAACCAAAACATTTGTCTTCCTTTGATCTGGGAAACACTGACTGACATTTTTGACATTTTAGAATCAAACATAACAGGGGGTCTTGATCACATCAGAGTTCCGTTCCGACGGCGCGACGTCACGTGATTTTCAACATAAGTCGGAACTCAGTGAAAATGTAAACAAAGCTGCAACTGGAAGATTGTGTCGGTGTTTGGCCCTGATCCCAGCGTTTTAATTTTATCTAATTTCACTTCCATGGAGATGGCTTTCCTTTTTCTTCCAAGCATCAGAAAGTCTACTTACACTTGGAGCCATAATAAGGGCATAAAAGTTAGTGAATGTAGCACAGTCCAAGGTGGCGTACAACCAGAGAATGGAAACAAAGCCGTCTGATAGCACCGCATGAACGACGTTATCCGCTTAATCTGCAACTAGTTCCAGTAAACCAGTTCTGACATAACGACGAAACGCTTTAGGTCAATGATGTCGTAAACTGAGGACCTGCTGTCATAATTATGAATCCAGAATAATCGACGAATTCATCATCAGTGAAAATAAGCGTAGCTGCACGGCGCCACGCACATTTCAAAAATCATTCATTATTTTAAATCAACTTTGATACCAAACCCACTTTACACTTTTAGCTTCTAAATCGGTACTTCCTACTTCTTGTGTCAAGTAAAGAAATATATCTTTGTTATAATTACATCATCCGAGACTGTGGAACATGTTTTGGTGATTATACATGACCAATTCAATCTCCACCATTTCTGTCCTTAAATTACCTCCGAGCCTAGATTAATAACGAGTCAAAAAACTTGGGCTCCTGGATTCGGCTTTCGAGTCACGTTTTGAAACTTCCCCTTTAGAGAAACTCATTAGTTTGGCCTTTAGGAACCATGACTCTACTGATGCTTTGGTTGGGACCATCGCGTGTCGGACAGGCGGACGGTCGGCATCTTTATGCTAGTCTCTGACTTCCCAGCGTTCCAGCAACCCAGTTGGTTGTGTAGCTGAAGTGTTGTCGGTCTGTTGTTGTGTAGCTGAAGTGTTGTTGGTCTGTTGGTTGTGTAGCTGCAGTGTTGTCGTCTGTTGGTTGTGTAGCTGCAGTGTGTTGGGTGTTGGTCATGTAGCTGAAGTGTTGTCGGTCTGTTGGTCGTGTAGCTGAAGTGTTGTCGGTTGTTGGTTGTGTAGCTGCATGTTTGTAGTCTGTTGGTTGTGTAGCTGCCAGTGTTGTCGGTCCACAACCAGACTCTGACCTGCTTGTCGGTGTGTTTCTACATGGTGTGTGTCAGTGGCGTTCAACACGCTGGCGGCACCCAGCCTTCGGCACCGCGAAGTCGCTGTTGCCGGCCGGTAGACCAGACTCTGACCCTGCTGGTTGGACGCCAGGATCTGGACCTTTTCCCCCGAACACCGAGATCTCGTCCTCCCGAACTGCACGAAGTCCTGCAGCACCAGAACCAGCTCCTGAGGGCGGAAGGTAGACGACGTTAAGAATCAGGGCGATCGAAGCACAAAGACGGTTAACCCAGAAATCCAAACCTGTCGTCTGCTCCTGCTGTCTGAGGAGGTTGGGGGCGTGCCATTCGGAGTGGGCGGGGCCCGAAGGAGGTCGCCCCGACGATAGTGGGCGGGTCACCGAGATCCCGCCTTCCTTCCTCTGGTACTCGATGGGAAGACTGGAGCGCTGTGGAGACAAAAACAAATGTTCAACAGATTAAACCGACCGTATCTGTTGAGAACATCTGGAGAAGTTCCTGATTTTAAAGAAGGAAACCCGAGCAGAAATATTCTTCACAGGGTGATTAAAGTCCAAAGAAGAATGTTTCAGGTTGGTTCAAAGAATGTTTCAGGAGGAAATTAAGAATGTTTAGGAAGATTCAATGATGTTTCAGGCAGATTTAAGGATGTTCAAGAGATTCATCCAAATCTTCCTTCACCACCAAGGTTCTCACTGTAGGAACTTAGAACCTTTAGTGGTCTATTTTCCATCCTAAAGCCCCCAACACACTGAGGTTTCTCCACTCCTGTTGTAGGAACTCTAGTGGTCTAAGGAACGCTTAGGACCCTTAGTGGTCTACTCTGAAGAAAACTAAAGATTGATTTCAGGAGATTTGCTAAAGTTTCTAGAAACTTTAAGGGGTTTGGGTGCGTGAACAGTGATTGTGATTTAGATAGATCCAAGGAGTTCTGGATAAATTTAAAGAGTATTTATGGAGATTCAAGTTGATTTCCATGAGATTTAGTTACGATTTAGGAATTCAGGAATGTTTAGGCTGAGATGACGAACACATAAAGGACATCTCAGATAGATTCAAGCCGTTTCCTGGATGAAATCAAGATCGTTCAGGAGAGATCAAAGATGTTTGTAACAGTGAGTGTTACAAGATAGATTCAAGGATGTTCCAGGATGAATGAAGGGTATTGAGAGATGTCCAGGATGTTGTGAAGGTTGACTTAGTCATGATATGAAGATCACGGATGTTAAGGATGCTGTGAAAAAGCCTATAAGCTGTTTAAGATGCTTAAAGGATGTTCCAGGATGAAATGAAGGATGTTTGGGGAGATTTAAGGGCGTCTGGTTGAAGAGGTCTTATGATGATTCAGGAAGCTACAGGGGTGGTTCAGGTTGGCGGTTAATTTATGGATATCACTGAGATTTGATGATCCAGTGAAATTTTTAGGTAAAATTACAGATATTTGAAAGTATTCAGGATTTTTGTGCTCTTATAGAGAGTTGCAGTGGAGGAGGATTGAGGAGGATTCAGGGACAACAGAGGAGATCTGAGGATGTAAAGGACGTCTTAGAGGTTCAGGTAGGTCCTCACCAAGACAGGAAGTTATTCTGGGCATCCAGCAGGGCGCGATAGTCTCCACCCAGGTCATCTTGATGGCTGCTGGAGGACGCCTGCAGAGGAAGCGCTCCGCCGAGCCTCGAGACCAACAACAGAATTTACAGGGGTCTCCGTCCACACTGTCCTGCATCGCCAGGTAACTCACCTGTCCGCACATAATCACCACTTAGTACCTTCAATCGTAAACCTCACCATCTGGTTCTCACTCTGTCCACCGGTCCCACCTTGATGCTGTTCTTGAACTGGTATCCCGGGTGTTGGAACCTTTACGCAGCAGCTCGCTGAGAATGACGATCTGCTCGAACAGGAAAACCGTCGCTCTTACTGCGAGACAAAACTCCTCCGTCCTGCTCCCAAACGCAGAAGGTCTCTCTGCAGCAGCTTCCCCTGAGAGGTCAGCTTGCCCTGAGGACACAAGGAGCACAGGTGAGCACAGTGAGGACAGGTAAGGGCAGACAGGTGAGGACAGGCAGGTGCTTCATGTTTCAGCTCGTCTGTTGATTATTTTCATTTTTGTCTTATTTCGTGCTTCCATTCAAATTTAATGTGAAAATCAACAAAACTTCCATCAAAAAATCACAAAACTAAACAATCTTTGCAAAGTGCCCATATTTTAAAGCTGCTTTAATGCTTCTGACCACATGAGAGCGACATACTCCATCAACAACTAAAACACTGGAAGTCTTCACCTTAAACATAACTACTAGTGGGTTCCTCAGTTTCTACGTGGGTCCTTTATGTTCAGCTCAGGTAAAACTCGCAGTTTTTATTGATTTTGTGGCCATTTGGGGCAGTAAAGTAAAAAGGTAACACAACATTTAAAGTTCTTAATATTTAGTAAGCAATTAAAGCGACAAAGTGTGCTGCAAACAGTCAGATGTAAGACAGGTGTGTGGAATAGGTGATGATTTTTGATTTTTTTTCTCAAAAATTATTTCCTGTAGCACTAATGAATGAACTTTTGCCTATTAATGATAAAAATGACTTATTCTGTTGAAATATTGAAAAAGTCACGCACAAACCACTTGAAAAACCACTATTATATATCAATGGGACTAAATTCGTTAAGCCCAAAGAAGATTCACAAACAGTACAAATGCACCAACCATAGAAAATAAATGATTCAATGCCTTAAAACTTGTGTTCAATTTTTTACTTGCTTCCAGTGACTTCAAATTCTGGCCAAAAAGCTGATAATTAAAATTTTAAATCATTTTGTGTGTGACGTTTTTTTAATCAAATCACCTTAAAAGTAAGATTTTATCTAATCTTTAATAAAAGTTCATCAAATTATGATACAGGGATATGAGGTTGTAAAAGTCATCACCTAGTGTGGAACAGGTGTTTGGACAGGTATGTGGACAGGGTATGGATAGGTGTTTGACCAGGTAAGCAGACAGGTGTTTGGACAAGTGTGTGGACAGGTGTTTGGACGGGTGTTTGAACAGGTGTGTAGACAGGTTATGGACAGGTAAGCAGATAGGCATGTAGACAGGTGTTGGACAAGTGTGTGGACAGGTTATATAGGACAGGTGTGTGGACAGGTGTTTGGACAGGTGTGTGGACAGGTGTGTGGACAGGTGTATGGACAGTGTATGGACGGTGTTTGGACAGGTGTATGGCAGGTGTATAGACAGCTGTATAGACAGGTTATGGACAGGTGTATGGACAGGTGTTTGGACAGGTGTTGTGGCAGGTGTAAGACAGGTGTATGACAGGTATGTGGACAGGTGTTTGGATAGGTGTTTAGACAGGTAGCAGACAGGTGTGTGAACAGGTGTGTGGACAGGTGTGTAGACAGGTTTGTAGACAGGTGTGGGACAGGTGTGTAGGCAGTTTGTAGACAAGTGTTTGGACAGGTGTGTAGACAGGTGTGGGTGTGTGACAGTGCTTGT